>NC_089841.1:18744518-19046080 GCF_035609145.1 Eleutherodactylus coqui
TCAGGCATATAATAGTGTCTCTTCTCATAAGAATGGCCCCAGTACTAACAGTGTCCTCCATAGCCACAGTGGCCCCAGTAGTAATAGTGTCCCCCCCAGACTGTGGCGCCAGTAGTAGTAGTGCCCCACCTGCCACAGTATTAATAGTGCAACCCCTCACCACAGTGGCCCCAGTGGCAATAGTGTCCCCCCACACCACAGTGATCCATGTAGTAATAGTTTCCTCCCTCACCACAGTGGCCACAGTAGTAATAGTGTCCTCCCTCACCACAGTGGCCACAGTAGTAATAGTGTCCTCCCTCACCACAGTGGCCTCAGTAGTAATAGTGTCCTCCCTCACCACAGTGGCCTCAGTAGTAATAGTGTCCTCCCTCACCACAGTAGCCCCATCAATAATAGTGTCCCCACCTCGCCACAGTTGCCCAGTAGTAATAGTGACCCCCTGAAACCAATATACTTGCCACTTCCTGGTCTTCTAATAATGGTGATGTGCCATGTAAATCATAACTCCAGAATATAAAACAGAACATAAAGTTCAGGCATATAATAGTGTCTCTTCTCATAAGAATGGCCCCAGTACTAACAGTGTCCTCCATAGCCACAGTGGCCCCAGTAGTAATAGTGTCCCCCCCAGACTGTGGCGCCAGTAGTAGTAGTGCCCCACCTGCCACAGTATTAATAGTGCACCCCCTCACCACAGTGACCCCAGTGGCAATAGTGTCCCCCCACACCACAGTGATCCATGTAGTAATAGTTTCCTCCCTCACCACAGTGGCCACAGTAGTAATAGTGTCCTCCCTCACCACAGTGGCCACAGTAGTAATAGTGTCCTCCCTCACCACAGTGGCCACAGTAGTAATAGTGTCCTCCCTCACCACAGTGGCCTCAGTAGTAATAGTGTCCTCCCTCACCACAGTGGCCTCAGTAGTAATAGTGTCCTCCCTCACCACAGTAGCCCCATCAATAATAGTGTCCCCACCTCGCCACAGTTGCCCAGTAGTAATAGTGACCCCCTGAAACCAATATACTTGCCACTTCCTGGTCTTCTAATAATGGTGATGTGCCATGTAAATCATAACTCCAGAATATAAAACAGAACATAAGGTACAGGCATATAATAGTGTCTCTTCTCATAAGAATGGCCCCAGTACTAACAGTGTCCTCCATAGCCACAGTGGCCCCAGTACTAACAGTGTCCTCCATAGCCACAGTGGCCCCAGTAGTAATAGTGTCCCCCCCAGACTGTGGCGCCAGTAGTAGTGGTGCCCCACCTGCCACAGTATTAATAGTGCACCCCCTCACCACAGTGGCCCCAGTGGCAATAGTGTCCCCCCACACCACAGTGGCCCCAGTAGTAATACTCCACCCCCTTGCCACAGTGGCCCGAGTAGTAATATTGTTCCCACTGCCACAGTGGCCCCAGTAGTAATATTGTCCCCCCTCACCACAGTGGCCCCAATAGTACAAGTGTCCCCCCTCACCACAGTGGCCCCAGTGGTAATAGTGTCCTCCCTTGCACACAGTGGCCCCAGTAGTAAGAGTGTCCTCCCTCTCCACAGTGGCCCCAGTAGTAAGAGTGTCCTCCCTCGCCACAGCGGCCCCAGTAGTTAGAGTGTCCCCCCTCACCACAGTGGCCCCTGTAGTAAGAGTGTCCCCCCTCACCCCAGTGGCCCCTGCAGTAAGATTGTCCCCCCTTACCACAGTGGCCCAGTAGTAATAGTGTCCCCCCTCACCACAGTGGGCCCAATAGTAATAGTGTCCCCCATCACCACAGTGGCCCCAGTAGTAAACTGCACCTTCTCGCCACATTGGCCCCAGTAGTAATATTGTTCCCACTGTCACAGTGGCCCCAGTGGTAATAGTGTCCTCCCATAGCCACTGTGGCCCCTGTAGTAATAGTGTCCTCCCTTACCACAGTGGCCCCAGAAGTAATAGTGTCCCCCTCACCACAGTGGCCCCAGTAGTAAAAGTGTCCCCCCTCACCACAGTGGCCCCAGTAGTAAAAGTGTCCCCCCTCACCACAGTGGCCCCAGTAGTAAAAGTGTCCCCCCTCACCACAGTGGCCCCAGTAGTAATAGTGTTTCCCCTTCACCACAGTGGCCCCAGTAGTAATAGTGTTTCCCCTTCACCACAGTGGCCCCAGAAGTAATAGTGTCCTCCCTCACCACAGTAGCCCCAGTAGTACGAGTGTCCTCCCTTACCACAGTGGCCCCAGTAGTAATAGTGTCCCCCTCACCACAGTGTCCCCAGTAGTAATAGTGTCCCCCTCACCACAGTGTCCCCAGTAGTAATAGTGTCCCCCTCACCACAGTGGCCCCAGTAGTAATAGTGTCCCCCTCACCACAGTGGCCCCAGTAGTAATAGTGTCCCCCTCACCACAGTGGCCCCAGTAGTAATAGTGTCCCCTCTCACCACAGTGACCCCAGTAGTAATAGTGTCCCCCCTTACCACAGTGGCCCCAGTAGTAATAGTGTCCCCCCTCACCACAGTGGCCCCAATAGTAATAGTGTCCCCCCTCACCACAGTGGCCCAAGTAGTAATAGAGTCCCCCCTCACCACAGTGGCCTCAGTAGTAAGAGTGTCCCCCCTCACCACAGTGGCCCAAGTAGTAATAGAGTCCCCCCTCACCACAGTGGCCTCAGTAGTAAGAGTGTCCTCCCTTGCCACAGTGGCCCCAGTAGTAATAGTGTCCTCCCTCGCCACAGTGGCCCCAGTAGTAATAGAGTCCTCCCTCGCCACAGTGGCCCCAGTAGTAATAGAGTCCTCCCTCGTCACAGTGACCCCAGTAGTAATAGTGTCCCCCCTCACCACAGTGGCCCCAGTAGTAAGAGTGTCCCTCTCACCACAGTGGCCCCAGTAGTAAGAGTGTCCCTCCTCGCCACAGTGGCCCCAGTAGTAAGAGTGTCCCTCCTCGCCACAGTGGCCCCAGTAGTAAGAGTGTCCCTCCTCGCCACAGTGGCCCCAGTAGTAAGAGTGTCCCTCCTCGCCACAGTGGCCCCAGTAGTAAGAGTGTCCCTCCTCACCACAGTGGCCCCAGTAGTAAGAGTGTCCCTCCTCGCCACAGTGGCCCCAGTAGTAAGAGTGTCCCTCCTCGCCACAGTGGCCCCAGTAGTAAGAGTGTCCCTCCTCGCCACAGTGGCCCCAGTAGTAATAGTGTCCACTCCTCCACAGTGGCCCCAGTAGTAATAGTGTCCCCCCTCACCACAGTGGCCCCAGTAGTAATAGTGTCCCCCCTCCACAGTGGACCCAGTAGTAACTGTCACCCCCTGAAACCAATATACTTGCCTCTTCCTGGTCTTCTAAGCTCCTCTTCTCAACTCAATCAGAACTTACTGTTCTCTACCTGCAGTGTCGGACAGCGGTGAGCTTCCAGGACCTGTGATGATGTCACCGTCATGTGATCACTAATGTGGGAGGAGCCGTGTAACAGCGTCTGCAGGATTCTGTTGCTGGATGAGCAGGAGGTGTGGATACCTGCCGCAGCTCTGCAACAGCCACAATACAGAGTACCCCAAAATGGCAATGGGCATAGATGTGTATACAGCTGTGTATATAATCATACCTACCGCAGCTCTGCTACAGCCACAATACAGAGTACCCAAAAATGACAATGGGCATAGATATGTATACAGCTGTGTATATAATCATATCTACCGCAGCTCTGCTACAGCCACAATACAGAGTACCCCAAAATAACAATGGGCATAGATGTGTATACAGCAGTGTATATAATCATACCTACCGCAGCTCTGCTACAGCCACAATACAGAGTACCCAAAAATGACAATGGGCATAGATGTGTATACAGCTGTGTATATAATCATACCTACCGCAGCTCTGCTACAGCCACAATACAGAGTACCCCAAAATGACAATGGGCATAGATGTGTATACAGCTGTGTATATAATCATATGCACCCCAGCTCTGCTACAGCCACAATACAGAGTACCCAAAAATGACAATGGCATAGATATGTATACAGCTGTGTATATAATCATATCCACCCCAAAAGATCGTCTCATCACAGATTAGGAATATAGAAAAAAAAAATCTTTACCAATCATTAAAATATTTTTATATAAAATGTCTGAGTGTCACAGGAGCGGGCAGCCCTCACACCACACAGTACAGAGTGTCACAGAAGCGGGCAGCCCTCACACCACACAGTACAGAGTGTCACAGGAGCGGGCAGCCCTCACACCCAACAGTACAGAGTGTCACAGGAGCGGGCAGCCCTCACACCACACAATACAGAGTGTCACAGGAGCGGGCAGCCCTCACACCACATAGCACATCATCAGTAACATCTGCATTGGTACAATGGTTGATGTGCCACATGTTACAATTAGAGATGAGCGAGCGTACTCATCCGAGCTTGATGCTCGCTCGAGTATTAGGGTGTTCGAGACGAGCACCACGCGTTACTCGAGTCAATTCCATTTCCTTCCCTGAAAGTTTTGCGCCATTTTCTGGCCAATAGTTATGCAGGGAAGGCATTACAACTTCCTCCTGTGATGTTCCAGCCCTATCCCACCCCCCTGCAGTGAGTGGCTGGAGAGATCAAGTGACCGCTGAGTATTTAAAGCGGTCCCGCCCGCTGCTCGCCTCAGACACACGCTGGCATAGATTAGGGAGGGTGCAGCTGGTGCTATAGTTAGAGTGTTGGTGTCTTCAAGAACCCCATGCATTACTGTTGTGGCTGCTGGAAGCTGTTTTGCTCTTTATTTTTATTTTTTTCATATCGGGCGTGCAGGCTATAGCGTTCTCAGGCTGCAGTCTGTACTACTTAGTATAGGGGCAATATTGGTCAGGCAGGGACAGTGGGTAGTGTGGAATCCTGTGTCCAAGAACCCCAATGGTCCTTCTTAGGGCCACATCTTACCGTGTGCATTACTGTTGTGGCTGCTAGGAGCAGTTTTGCACCATTTTGTTTTTCATCTTGGGCTCTGCAGAGTATTGCATTCTCAGTCTGCAGAAAATTATACAGAGTATAGGGGCAGTACTGGTGGGGCAGGGACAGTGCTACTGTAGAATCCTGTCAACAAGTACCCCAAAAAAGCTCCTGCTTAGGGCTATCTGTGACCGTGTGCATTTAACGCCGTGGCTGCTGGCAGTTCTAGTACCTCACTATTGCACAGCTAGGCCTGCCTGCAGGCTTCCGTAATATTTTTTGTCCTAGGTGCAGTTTGCGTAACATAAGCGCTGTTTCCCTCCAACTGCACACTAATAATTCCAAAATTTTTTACACCGCTGTGTGTCTGCTGTCAACTGTACACACAGCGGACAGCGACAGCCCCCGGTTAGAGGGAAAGTCAGATGCACGATATATAGCCTGCATTGCATTCCCCCCCCCCCCCCCCCCAAAAAAAAAACTTCTTACCACTAGCTGTGACCCTCTGCATTTCACTGCGTGGCTGCTGTCAGTTTAGGTGCATCACTATTGCATATTGCACAGCTAGGCCTGTTTGCAGGCTTCCGTATAATTTTTCTGTCTGCAGTTTTTGTAACATAAGAGCTCTATCCCTCCAACTGTACGCCAATAATTCAATAATTTTTTACACCGCTCTGTGTCTGCTCTATTCGTAATCCACCATGCTAAGGGGTAGGGGTAGGGCTAGTGGATGCGGGCGAGGACGCGGAGTTCCAAGTGAGGGTATGGGCATAGGCCAAGTTCCTGGTCCAGGTGAATCGCAGCCGGCTGCTGCGGGATTAGGAGAGAGTAAACTTTCTGGGGTCCCCAGCTTCATATCACAATTTTTGGGTCCATGTCGTAGACCTTTATTACAAAATAAGCAGTGTGAGCAGGTCCTGTCATGGATGGCAGAAAGTGCATCCAGCAATGTCTCCAGCAACCTGTCTTCTATGCCGTCCACTGCTGCAACTGTGAATCCTCTCGCTGCTGCTCCTCCTTCCTTCCAGCCTCCTCACTCCATGAAAATGACACATTCTGAGGAGCAGGCAGACTCCCAGGAAATGTTCTCGGGCCCCTGCCCTGATTGGGAAAAAATGGTTCCTCTCCCACCTGAGGAGTTTGTCGTGACCGATGCCCAACCTTTGGAAAGTTCCCGGGGTCCGGGTGATGAGGCTGGGGACTTCCTGCAACTGTCTCAAGAGCTTTCAGTGGGTGAGGAGGTCGATGATGATGATGATGAGACACAGTTGTCTATCAGTGAGGCAGTAGTAAGGGCAGTAAGTCCGAGGGAGGAGCGCACAGAGGATTCGGAGGAAGAGCCGCTGGACGATGAGGTGACTGACCCCACCTGGTTTGCTACGCCTACTGAGGACAGGTCTTCAGAGGGGGAGGCAAGGGCAGCAGCAGGGCAGGTTGGAAGAGGCAGTGGGGTGGCCAGAGGTAGAGGCAGGGCCAGAGCGAATAATCCCCCAACTGTTTCCCAAAGCACCCCCTCATGCCAAGCCACTGTGCAGAGGCCAAGGTGCTCCAAGGTGTGGCAGTTTTTCACTGAGAGCACAGACGACCGACGGACAGTGGTGTGCAACCTTTGTCGCGCCAAGATCAGCCGGGGAGCCACCACTACCCGCCTCACCACCACCAGCATGCGCAGGCATATGATGGCCAAGCACCCCACAAGGTGGGACGAAGGCCGTTCAGCACCTCCGGATTGCACCACTGCCTCTCCCCCTGTGCCCCAACCTGCCACTGAGATCCAACCCCCCTCTCAGGACACAGGCACGAGTATCTCCCGGCCTGCACCCACACCCTCACCTCCGCTGTCCTCGGGCCCATCCAGCAATGCCTCACAGCGCAGCGTCCAGCTGTCGCTAGCACAAGCGTTGAAGCAAAAGCGCAAATATGCCGCCACACACCCGCACGCTCAAGCTTTAAATGTGCACATTGCCAAATTGATCAGCCTGGAGATGCTGCCGTACAGGCTTGTGGAAACGGAGGCTTTCAAAAACATGATGGCGGCGGCAGCCCAGCGCTACTCGGTCCCCAGTCGCCACTATTTTTCACGGTGTGTGCCTCCGCAGCCCTGCACGTCCACGTCTCCTGCAACATTGTACGCGCCCTCACCAACGCGGTTACTGCCAAGGTCCACTTAACCACGGACACGTGGACAAGCACAGGCGGCCAGGGCCACTATATCTCCCTGACGGCACATTAGGTGAATTTAGTGGAGGCTGGGACCGAGTCAGAGCCTGGGACCGCTCACATCCTACTCATCCCCAGAATAGCGGGCCCCAACTCGGTGCTGGTATCTGCGGCATTGTATGCCACCTCCACTAAACCTTCCCCCTCCTCCTACGCAACCTCAACCTCGCAATTAAGATGTGTCAGCAGCACGTCGCCAGCAGTCGGTGTCACGCGGCAGCACAGCAGTGGGCAAGCGTCAGCAGGCCGTGCTGAAACTAATCAGCTTAGGCGAGAAGAGGCACACGGCCCGCGAACTGTTGCATGGTCTGACAGAGCAGACCGACCGCTGGCTTTTGCCGCTGAGCCTCCAACCGGGCATGGTCATGTGTGACAACGGCCGTAACCTGGTGGCAGCTCGGCAGCCTCACGCATGTGCCATGCCTGGCCCACATCTTTAATTTGGTGGTTCATCGGTTTCTGAAAAACTACCCACACTTTTCAGACCTCCTCGGCAAGGTGCGCCGGGTCAGCGCACATTTCCGCAAGTCCAACACGGACGCTGCCACCCTGCAACATTGGTTTAATCTGCCAGTGCACTGACTGCTGTGCGACATGCCCACACAGTGGAACTCTACGCTGCACATGTTGGCCAGGCTGTATGAGCAGCGTAGAGCTATAGTGGAATACCAACTCCAACATGGGCGGCGTAGCGGGAGTCAGCCTCCTCAATTCTTTACAGAGGAGTAGGCATGGATAGCAGATATCTGCCAGGTCCTTGGAAACTTTGAGGAGTCTACCCAGATGGTGAGCGGCGATGCTGCAATCATTAGCGTCACCATTCCTCTGCTATGCCTGTTGAGAAGTTCCCTGCAAAGCATAAAGGCTGACGCTTTGCGGTCGGAACAGGAGACGGGGGAAGACAGTATGTCGCTGGATAGTCAGAGCACCCTCATGTCTATATCTCAGCGCGTTTTGGAGGAGGGGGAGGAGCCTGAGGAGGAGGAGGGGGAAGAGACAGCTGGGTCCACTGCAGAGGGTACCCATCCTGCTTGCTTCTCATCTGTTCAGCGTGTATGGCCTGTGGAGGAGGATCCAGAAAGTGATCTTCCTAGTGAGGACAGCCATGTGTTGCGTACAGGAACCCTGGCACACATGGCTGACTTCATGTTAGGATGCCTTTCTCATGACCCTCGCGTTAGACGCATTCTGGCCACTATGGATTACTGGGTGTACACACGGTATATGGAGAACCTTTCGACTCTTATTCCCGAAGAGGAAAGGGGTTCGAGAGTGATGCAATACCACAGGGCCCTGGTGGACAAACTGATGGTAAACTTCCCATCTGACAGCGCTAGTGGCAGAAGGCGCAGTTCCGAGGGCCAAGTAGCATGGGAGGCACGGAGATCAGGCAGCACGTTCAGCGCAGGCAGGGGAACACTCCCTAAGGCCTTTGCCAGCTTTATGACTCTCCAGCAAGACTGTGTCACTACTTCCCAGTCAAGGCTGAGTCGGAGGGAGCACTGTAAAAAGATGGTGAGGGAGTACGTAGCCGATTGTACCACCGTCCTCCGTGACGCCTCTGCTCCGTACAACTACTGGGTGTCAAAGCTGGACACGTGGCACAAACTCGCGCTGTATGCTCTGGAGGTGCTTGCCTGCCCTGCCGCTAGCGTCTTGTCAGAGAGTGTGTTTAGTGCAGTTGGGGGAATGATCACGGATTAGCATACCCGCTTGTCAACTGACAGTGCCGACATGCTTACACGCATAAAGATGAACAAAGCCTGGATTTCCCCAGACTTCTCTTCTCCACCAGTGGAGAGCAGCGTTACCTAAACATTGCAAGCATTGTCGCCCCCCCTCCCCCCCTCTCTTAATCCTGGCCACAGTTCCGAAAACCAACAAAATACAACCGGGGTCGTATTTGATTATCCCTAGCTGAAGCATTCAGCCGACCGGTAGAGCAATAGCGGCTTCCATCTTGTTGGTACTGATAATACTTACATATTGTACATTGTGTACAGCTGAGGTAGGAATAGAGCCGACTATAGAACACAGCATCCCTGCAGGGCTGGGGACAGAGAAGCAGCAGGCACATATCCTTGGTGGAAGCAGGCCAGCTGAGATCCACATACTTCTGGACTGATTTTGGATTGATTGATGAGGCCTTTACTTGTGATCATATTTGGTAATTCCTGACAAAGATGGGTGGTATAGCCAGAAACTTGCATTGCTAACACTTTGAAATGGTCAACAGAAAACATATGAATGAAGCCTTTCCATATTTCTGATTGAGATGAGGAGTTCAGACTTTTAGTTCCTAGAATATCCTTTTCATTGCTATCAAATGCCCCTCTTGTCTCAGAAAATACTAGCTTTTCCACATAGCTGTTGTCGCTTCCACTTTTGTTCTGTGGCTGCACTGTTGTCCATTGGCTCTTATTCGCATCTGAAGGTTTGATTTTGCCCATGGAGGCAAAATTCACGGTGGAGGCGCGGAACCCAGCCTGACCCTGGGCCCGCTAACGTGCTTCCCACACAGACTATAGCAGGTCCTGGTCATGGTGTCTTGGCCTTGTAATGCCACCTCCTCCCACTTGGGGTCAGGGGATCAGCAATGCGCATCATGTATTTTCTCTCGTGTCACCACAGTTATCGGAGAAACTTCTTTGGGCCAAAGGAGAGGAGCGTAACTGCATTAACGTTACAGCCTATACTTCAGTTGCATAAATGTTACAGGGGTCTGCCAATACCGCAGCTGCATAAATGTTTCTGGGATCTGCGTATACATCTGCAACTAAAATGTTACTGGGGTCTGTCTATACTGTTACTACTGAAATGTACATAATACTGGGCTCTGCCTATACTGCTGGTACGGAAATGTTACTGGGGTCTGTCTGTACTGTTACAAATGAAATGTTACTGGGCTCTGCCTTTACTGCTGCTACTGAAATGTTACTGGGGTCTGTCAATACTGTAACTACAGAAATGTTACTGGGGTCTACCGAGACTTTTATTATCTGACATTAGCTCTGCTATGCGGGGCACTGCAATGGGATTTATTTTTGTACCGTCGGTGGCTTCCTGGGACCCACCCATGCTGTGGGTCCACACAGATTTCCCAGAGCGGAGTTGTACCCGCCTATGACAATTAATGAAAAAAAACCAGACTGACTCTGGCATGCAGTGTGGGCCGAAGCCCACCTGTATTTTATCTGACGTTAGCTCAGCTGTGCGGGGCACTGCAATGGGATTTATTTATGTACCGCCGGTGGGTTCCAGGGAGCCACCCATGCTGTGGGTGCACACAGACTTCCCATTGCAGAGTTGTACCTGCCTGTGACTATTAAAGGGGTTGTCCCGCGCCGAAACGGGTTTTTTTTTTTTCAACCCCCCCCCCCCCCCGTTCGGCGCGAGACAACCCCGATGCAGGGACGTAAAAAAAAAACCGCTCAGCGCTTACCTTAATCCCCGCGCTCCGGTGACTTCTATACTTACCGGCTGAAGATGGCCGCCGGGATCCTCTTCCTCCGTGGACCGCAGCTCTTCTGTGCGGTCCATTGCCGATTCCAGCCTCCTGATTGGCTGGAATCGGCACGTGACGGGGCGGAGCTACACGGAGCCGGCATTCTGCACGAGCGGCCCCATTGAAGACAGGAGAAGACCCGGACTGCGCAAGCGCGGCTAATTTGGCCATCGGAGGGCGAAAATTAGTCGGCTCCATGGGAACGAGGACGCCAGCAACGGAGCAGGTAAGTAAAAAACTTTTTATAACTTCTGTATGGCTCATAATTAATGCACAATGTACATTACAAAGTGCATTAATATGGCCATACAGAAGTGTATAGACCCACTTGCTGCCGCGGGACAACCCCTTTAATTTAAAAAAAACAGTCTGACTCGGGCATGCAGTGTGGGCCGATGCCCACCTGTACTTTATGTCACGTTAGCTCAGCTATCCGGGGCACTGCAATAGGATTTATTTATGTTCCGTTGCTGGCTTCCTGGGACCCACCCATGCTGTGGGTCTACACAGACTTCCCAGAGCAGAGTTGTACTTGCCTGTGACTATGAAAAAAGGCCAGACTGACTAGGGCATGGAGTGTGGGCCGAAGCCCACCTGAACTTTATCTGAAGTAAGCTCAGCTGTCCGGGGCACTGCAGTGGGATTTTTTTATGTACCGTCGGTGGGTTCCAGGGAGCCACCCATGCTGTGGGTGCACACAGACTTCCCATAGCGGAGTTGTACCTGCCTGTGACTATTAATTTAAAAAGCCCAGTCTGACTCGGGCATGCAGTATGGGCCGAAGCCCACCTGTATTTTATCTCACGTTAGCTCAGCTGTCCGGGGCACTGCAATGAGATTTATTAATCTACCGTCAGTGGCTTCAGGGACCCACGCATGCTGTGGGTCCACACAGACTTCTCACAGCGGAGTTGTACCTGCCTGTGATTATGAAAAAAGGCCAGACTGACAAGGACATGGAGTGTGGGCCAAAGCCAACCTGTACTTTATCTCACGTTACCTCAGCTATCCGGAGCACTGCATTGGAACAAACAAGAGGAGCAATACAGCGCTAATAAGACATTCACAGCTACGCTAGCACTGGAGTCCGCTCTAGGCCCGCGATTGCTGCGGGTTTGTGCAGAGGCCTATGTCCTGGGTGCAGTGAAAGTCCGCTTCCTGCCTACGATTGCTGAGGCTGTTGGCCTAGGCCTATGTCCCGGGGAAACTGTAACTGCGCCAGGTTGGGGCGGTGGAGCTTTTTCCTGCTAATCCAGTCATTGGAGCGGTGAAAGGAAAGGTAACTGATTTAATTAAGCCCGTCGAAGTCTGCTTCATGCCTACGATTGCTGAAGCTGTGGGCCGAGCCTATGTTGTCGGCGCGGTGCAAGTCTGCCATGTTTGGCCATGATTTATTTATTGTTCATGTCTGGGGTTGCCTAGGACACACCTATGCTGTTGGTGCACACTTAGTTCCCATTGCGGTGTTTGATCTGTCTGGCACAAAGACACTGACTGACTTGGGTAGGGGGCAGAGTGCAGATGGCTTTCCCCTTGCAGTGTCGATTGAGCTATGCGACACTTAGAATGAACAGAAAGTTTTAAATAAAAAATGTTTGCGCTCGTGGAAAATGAAAGAAGATAACCCAAAGTAAATCGTCAATCTGGTGAAAAAGAAATCAGGATGGCACTTACTCCGGAGGAGGGGGGTGTATTGAACAAGAAATCCCCTCCTTGAAGTGTCGACTCCTCACAGTCCTCCTAGTCTCGGATATTACTGCAACAGGCGGATTAAATCTTCGCTTTTGTTTATTGGATAATAAAGGCAACGCGTTTTGGTGCGAAAGAACACCTTTGTATTGGCTTGAGAAACGTGCTCTTTCACACCGAAACACGTTGCCATCCTGATTTCTTTTTCACCAGATTGACGATTTACTTTGGGTTAACTTCTTTCATTTTCCATGAGCGCAAACATTCTTTATTTAAAACTCTATTTTTCCTTTGGGGGCTCGTTCTCCTTGCGAGAACCTCCCATATTGTCGTTGCAGCTCTCCTTACTTACAAGGGATTTGAAAATGCTAAGATGAGTAACCCACCACTAATCCTCTGGTGCTGTCTGAACTGTTGTGACTTTTAACTTAGACAGAATGAATATGAGTATGGGTACATGGATTCCCCATAGCTATGTAACTCATGCCCACATTTGCAGCTCCATACCTAAAGCTGGATACAAACAGTACAGTCAAACCTCTAGGTTCGTTGTCTTCTAGTTTAGCCGGTTTCAAATTTCACAGATGTTTCAAGCCAGAATTTCGCCTCTAGTTTCGCTGGCTGCTTCTAGTTGCATTGGCAACCGCTGGCCCACATGGCCTCGCTGCTGACGTGACCCACTGATCTCCGCCCCCATCCTACCCCCTCTCATTGCAAATAGTACCGAAGGGCGGAGAGGGAGCAGGAGCTCAGTGCACTGCTCCCGACTCTTCCAGCCTCCTCCCCCTGCAGAGAGGGACACTGTATATCGGTCGGGCCTGAATACCCGGCCGATATACGGTCGACTGCATAAGCCCTAAAAGTGGAATAACCAGTTCTTTTGGTTGGGGCAGAACAGATTCTGAGCAGAGCAATGGGTAGGACTTGTGGCCATTTTATGCGAGTCTCCTGACAGAGCTTCCCTAAGGCAAATTTTAAGGTTCGGTTCATGTGCTCAGCCTTACCTGAGGTCTGTGTGCAAAGTACAAGACATCTAGCTAGCTCTTGTTTTATCTCTGCAGTAAAGTCTGGTCCGTTGTCTGACCCAATCTGCACTGGTAGGCCGTGTATTGGAATTATGTCTCTTAGTAGTGCTCTGGCCACTTCGGAGTATTTTTCAGTCCTAGTGGGGTAAGCCTCCACCCACCATGTGTAAGTGCAGACAAAGACCAGGAGATGCTTCCATCCATCAGCTGCAGGCATTTGAGTAAAGTCCACTAGTACATCTTGGAAGAGAGCTGCTTCATAAGATTGTATCCCTGGAGTCTTCAGAGCTCCTTGTCTGGAATTATTTTCAGTGCAAATGACGCATTTCTGGTGCTCACCTGGTACGTCTTGGCATGTACAGCACATCATGGATTAGATCTTTCATAGTAGTGGACCCATAGTGTCTCCTCATGCACTTTCTTGACAATCTCCGTTGCTAAAGCTGTTAGGACCACACTTCGTCCATCCGAGGGGATGAACCAGCCCTCAAGGGGTGAATTTTCCATCTTCCAAGTGGTGTGTCTCATAGATCGTGATGGCTGCTAAAGACTTCATCCATTACCTTACAGCAGTTATAGTCAGCAGTTTCAGTTCTGATGGACCACAGGGTTGCTGGATCCGCAGCTTGACTCATTGATCTGAGATCTTGGAACTGCGTGATACTCTGTTCTTCTAGGTTTCTTTACAGGCAGGAGAGCAGAATTCCAAGGTGATTGGCATGTCACCAAAATACCATTTTTCAGAAACCTTTCCAGATGCAGTGTGATGCCGTGGCAGGCAGCAGATGATAGGCGGTATCGCTTGATGGACACCACTTGTGTCCCTGGCTTCTGCTGCACTGTGACTGGAGGTATATTCTTGTATTCAGGTGTGGAATGATTAGGTCATCCCTTTGGGCAGGAAAACCACCCAGTGGAACTGACAGCTGACCCATAGACCAGATACTGACCCATCAGCACGTAGATTGGTACGAGGTGGAAATTAGGACTGAGCAAGCCTCGCACTGGTGAGGAATAGGAAATACTTGCCTAACAGAGAGCAGGGTAATCGTCCTGACAAGGACAGCCCTGAGCTGGAACCTGGGCGCTGACTAACCGTCACAACCCTAACACCAGAGTGGCCGTACCAAGCAGGAGCAGAGGCCGAAAGTGAGAGTAGGTAACAGAGAACCTGGAAGGTACACAAGTTGCAAATAGCTACAGCAGACTGGAGCTCAGTAACAATAAAGATCACTGTAGAAGCTGCAGCCACAAGCTGTCATACAATTCTAAGCTAATCCTGCTAGATTTTTTTTTTAACATGATTTGACTTCCTTCATAATGAGGTAATGTGGGGTATGCACAAAAAGGGTGTAGAGGAGGATATTATAGGAGCATGGGTATAAATAAAACAGTTCTTCAATTTTCTACAAGTACTTCATGATTTTTAACACACAAATGGTCCCAATTATTTTCTAACGTATTATTCAAGCAGCCCCAAACCTTGGTATGGACCCAACTATCTTTGCGTTTCAATTTGACTGAAGTAGAAGTCGTCAATTGGATCTGTTATGGTCCATCAAATCTTGGTTCCAAACTTTTGCACATATATCCTTTTGAGGACAACCCAGTCACCTTAAAACACAACTTTAATAGCCCTTTTACATGCAACAATTATCACTCAAATGAGCAATAATCGTTACATATAAATGTGGGCATCGTGGACTTTTTTTGAACAATAGATTTCAGTCCGCACAAAATCCATCATCAAGCCGCTGAAAGACTGAGCATATTCATTTCACTAGATCCCCCGATGTTCGCTACACGATCATAAAATGTTTTGAAGAATGGTGGTTGTGAATCTCCTCCCCTCCATGCCAGTTTTCTCTTTCTCTCCTCGCTCTCCATTCCGCTACTCTCTTCACCTCTCCATGCCACTTCTCTCTCTCCCTCTACAGGCCGCTTTTCTCTCCCCTCTTTTCCATGCAGCTTCTCTCTCCCCTCTTTTCCATGCAGCTTCTCTCTCCCCTCTTTTCCATGCAGCTTCTCTCTCCCCTCTTTTCCATGCAGCTTCTCTCTCCCCTCTTTTCCATGCAGCTTCTCTCTCCCCTATTTTCCATGCAGCTTCTCTCTCCCCTATTTTCCATACATCTCCTTTCTCCCCTCTTTTCCATGCATCTCCTTTCTCCCCTCTTTTCCATGCATCTCCTTTCTCCCCTCTTTTCCATGCATCTCCTTTCTCCCCTCTTTTCCATGCATCTCCTTTCTCCCCTCTTTTCCATGCTTCTCCTTTCTCCCCTCTTTTCCATGCTTCTCCTCTCTCCCCTTTTCCATGCTGCTCCTCTCTCCCCTCTTGTCCATGCTGCTCTTCTCTAGTTCCTCCTCTCCATAACGCTTCCCTCTCACACCCCCCTCTCCATGGCACTCCCCTCTCACTCCCACTCTCCATAATTCTCCTTTCTCACCCCCCTCCCCGTTTCCATGACGCTTATCTCTTGACCCCCTCTACATAACGCTTCTTTCTCGACCACCCGCTTCATGACGCTTCTCTCTCGACCCCCCCTCCCTCCATGACGCTTCACTCTCAACCCCCCTCCCTCCATGATGCTTTTTTGGACACCCCCCAACTCCATGACGCTTTTCTCCATCCCCCTCCCTCCATGACGCTTCTCTCGATCCCCCTCCCTCCATGACGCTTTTCTCGATCCCCCTCCCTCCATGACGCTTTTCTCGATCCCCCTCCCTCCATGACGCTTTTCTCTCAACCCCTCTCCATGACGCTTCTCTCTCGACCCCCCTCTCCATGATGCTTCTCTCTCGACCCCCCTCTATGATGCTTCTCTCGACTCCCCCTCTCCATGACGCTTCTCTCTCGACTCCCCCTCTCCATGACGCCTCTTCCTCGACCCCCATTTCCATGATGCTTCTCTCTCGACCCGCCTCTCCTTGAAGCTTTTCTCTCACCCACCCCCCCTCTCTCCATGATGCTTATCTCTCAAACCCCCCCTCTCCATGATGCTTCTCTCTAGACCCCCCCCCCCTCTCCATGATTCTCTCTCAACCCCGTTCTCCATGATGACCCCCCTCTCCATTTTGGTAGCAGGATTAGGAGGTGAGGAGCTGAGAGAAGTTCCCTCTGGTATGCAACTTTCACTGCTATCCTCACGGCCTGCCATTATCACCTTTTCCTACTGCTGTGCACCCAACGCCATCATTGTCGTGGCCTGCGTTCCCTCTATGATTCTCCTCTCCCTCTACTTCTCTATGTGTGACAGCCATCCCGGAGAAAAAAGGCACAGGGAGATGTCCCTCACCTCCACTGCTCTCACAGCACTCGGCACCACCGAGCCTGTGGCCCTTGCTGCTGCTCCTTCTCCTGACTCCTGTGGTAGACCCAGGTACATCAGGCTGTCAGGGGACAAAGAGAAGTTCTTGTGTTGGTGTGTCAGTGCACTGCATTCTATACATAATCAGTACTCTGTAGTGAGGAGAACAATGGAATCTGCCAGCAGATGTTTGCTTAGCTGGGCGTGCGTTTAACACATGTCCAGCTGAGCAAACAACTCCTGGAGGAAAAAAATGATTAAAGGTCCTTTTACACGTAAATGAAGATGATTAAATGCTTTACCACTTTATGCAAATACAGTGCTATATCTTTTAATCCTAAAGCCCTTTGAAAATTATCTGGAATCAAGGAAAACGCATTTATGAGTGACACACATGGGCAGTGAGATTCTCAAGCCAGGACTTAAGCAAGTACATGTGTACTACAGGAACCCTATCAAAACTTCATGGTGGCGCAATTCAGTCTTATGATTAGGACTAACTGAGTAGAAGACTACTAAAATCTGAACCTTCATTATTCTCTATGACTTCTGGTACACTATATATATATATATATATATATATATATATATATATATATATATATATATATATATATATATATATATATATATATATAACCTGAAGGTTGCAAGTTCGATCCCCACATGAATCAGGTAGCCGGCTCAAGGTTGACTCAGCCTTCCATCCTTCCGAGGTCGGTAAAATTAGAACCCAGCTTGGTGGGGGGTAATAAATAATAATTACCTGAAAGCGCTGCGGAATAAGTTGGCGCTATACAAATACCATGATTTTTTTGATTTTGAGATATATATATATATATATATATATATATATATATATATATATACACACACACACACACACACACTTAATTTGACAATATCTTAGCTATATCTTTGGTGTTGGCATTTTTATTTATTTTTTCTACAAGCCACACTTCTAGTTGAGAAGAGATCTATGCAAACCAATATAAACTCAAAAACACCTACCTCTGGTAGCTGTATGCAGTCATTTGCAGTCACTGAAGTGGATAGTCTGGCTCGCAACGAGGAGGTATGTTGACCAGTTGGTCTGGATTGTAATCAGGCGCATACCCATGCAGCCCAGTACAAACTGGGTCACAGCAGTGTTGAACCCTGGGGAAAATAAAACAGAAGACACAATACCACACAGTATCTGCTTAGATTGAAGGGTTGGCTCATGGCTCAGGTGTGATATAATGGAGTAGAGCATGCGGGGGGGATGCATGTGAGATAATTCTTCCTTCTGACCTTGTCAGTGTGTGATTCATTCTTCTTTCTAAGCTCCCTCAGAGACCTGTTCCTGCAACAGAGAGATATCCACACCCATTCCGGATGTAACCAAGTTAGCATCCGTACTTAGTTAAGTCCAAACTGTTTCAGTGTCAGAGGGAGGCCAATTCTAATGAAGACAATGTTCTCTTAGAGCATTTTGTCCATGGTAAAGGCTTACAATGAAGATACAATGTCATACATTCTCATTCCACAGTAGCTAAAAACCTTAGTACCAAACCCCTTGGACACAAGAGACCCAATGTTGGTCTTTTATCAACAGAAGCGATCCAACGCCTATTAGCGAATATCGCTTACCGCTCCCCACTGCTATGTTCTCCCCATTTCCAGGCACCATTGACCACAGAGTTGCGCAAAAGCTGCAGTGAAGACTGACATTTATCTATGCGAAGGCTGATAATTCCAAGGTTGCAGATGAATTTCTGCAAAATAAAAGCTAGCAGGGATACCCGGTGTTGCCTGGAATTAAAACGTCAACTAAAGACACATTAATATGGATGGAGATTTAAACAATCTGTATTGTTCATAGCAACCAATCACAGTGCAGCTTTTATTTTACTTCAGCAGTATAACAAAAAAATACAAATTCCACACAAACGAAGTTGAGGGTGATAAGCTAGTTAGCTATAAAACAGTAACCTATGAACCAGTAATTTTCACAGAGTTTTTGGCCTCGAGAGTGTTAGTTATGGAGTGTATTTCTAATGACTGTTTAAGAGCCTTGAAGTGTTGAAGGGGTTATGTTAGATGTTGAGAGATGGTGGACAGCCCCAGTTATAATCCACCCGGTTTTTTAAATTATTTTTTTTTTAATTCGATCCTTGGTGACCAGATGTTCAGGCATTTAGTTCAAGTACCGTTCTACCAGCTCATGAGTTCCTCGGAGCGCAATATTTGATGTATTTTGTTTTCCCACTGGCCTAGAGAGGGGGAATCATTGTTTCACCACAGTAAGGGGAGGAGTAATTTGACAGCAGTTATTCTTTATTTTTTGTACAGTTTAACAAAACAGGTTTAGAAATATGGCTTCTCTCCTATGTGAACGTTATAATGCCGCAGTAAATTTGATTTGCCAGTAGAACATTTCCCACACTCTGAACTGGAAAATCTCTTCTGTGAATTCTCTGATGTTTAACAAGAGATGATTTCGCTCCAAAACATTTCCCACATTCTGAACAAGAAAACAGTTTCTCTCCTGTGTGAGTTCTCTGATGTACAACAAGGGCCGATTTCCCTGCAAAACGTTTCCCACATTCTGAACATGAATATGGCTTCTCTCCTGTGTGAATTTTCTGATGTACAACAAGCGCTGATTTCCCTGTAAAACATTTCCCACATTCTGGACAAGAAAATGGCTTCTCTCCTGTGTGACTTCTCTGATGTATAATAAGTTCTGTTTTCGCTGCAAAACATTTCAAACATTCTGAACAAGAAAACGGCTTCTCTCCTGTGTGACTTCTCTGATGCTTAATAAGTTCTGTTTTCGCTGCAAAACATTTCAAACATTCTGAACAAGAAAACGGCTTCTCTCCTGTGTGACGTCTCTGGTGTATAACAAGGTCTGATTTTGTTGCAAAACATTTCAAACATTCTGAACAAGAAAATGTCTTCTCTCCTGTGTGAGTTCTCTGATGTCTAACAAGCTCTGATTTAGCCTTAAAACATTTCTTACATTCTGAACAAGAAAACGGCTTCTCTCCTGTGTGACTTTGATGATGTTTAACGAGGGCTGATTTTCGGGCAAAACATTTCCCACATTCTGGACAAGAAAAGGGCTTCTCTCCTCTATGAGTTCTCAGATGTCTAACAAGCTCTGATTTATCCTTAAAACATTTCCCACATTCTGAACAAGAAAACGGCTTCTCTCCTGTGTGACTTTGATGATGTTTAACGAGGGCTGATTTTCGGGCAAAACATTTCCCACATTCTGAACAAGAAAACGGCTTCTCTCCTGTGTGACGTCTCTGATGTGTTATAAGGGATGATTTCCGTGTAAAACATTCCCCACATTCTGAACAAGAAAATGGCTTCTCTCCTCTGTGAATTCTCTGATGTATAACTAAATGTGAATTCCATGGAAAACATTTCCCACATTCTGAACAAGAAAATGGCTTCTCTCTTGTGTGACGTCTCTGATGTGTAATAAGGGCTGATTTCCCTGTAAAACATTTCCCACATTCTGAACATACAAACTGCCTCTCTCCTGTGTGAATTCTCTGATGCTGAATTAGATCTGTTTTTCCTGCAAAACATTTCCCACATTCTGAACATGAACACGGCTTCTCCCCTGTGTGAGCTTCTTGATGTTCTCCTCTTCTGTAACATTTCTCCTGCTTATAAATCTGTGATGAATCAGAAGATGGGGCCTGTATAAGAGGATCAGATGATGGATCTTTTCTGTGAAGGGCTGAGGAGATATCTGGGATAATGGCAAGCTCTTCATATGTAACTTGTATGATACCACAATCTTCTGCTTTACAGTCTGCAGATATCAAACATCCCTCTGAGCTCCCGATACCGTCATCTGCCAAGAATAACAAAAATTATTCTTTAATACTATAAACCTTAAAAATTATATAGATTTTTTTAATAACATTTATATAGAAATAACAAGTGTTGTAGCAAAATGTAATCATCATCTAAGGGTGCTTTTACACAGGCTGAAAGTTGTTGGAGTAATCACTCAAAAGAGCCATTAGAGATAACTGTCCATGTAAGCATGGGTCCTGACAGAGCAAGTGAGTCAGAATCGCTCACTCATCAAAATCGCTTGGTTTGTATCTCACTTAAAGAATAAGCAATTATCAGTGCAGAAAACATCACCAAAAACTACAGATGTTAATCGGGACTTACAAGTAACTAATTCTGGTTTCCATCAATAACATGGAGTTCTGGGGGATCTGAAAGGGACGTGAAAAGTAACTTGCAGCAGAGTCTTCCACAAGCCCCGGGTTCCGGTCCCCAGTAGACCTTCGAACCCAAGCTATAAAAATAGTATATTCCATACAGATGGAGTTCGGCCACTTCTGCACCAACATTAGTTTCTGGTTTTCCATAAAGAACTCATATAAAATCTCCCATGAAGCCGGATGTCAGTAACACACGGTGTGCAGCAAATACAGAACTGCTCATCTATAAGACAGCTTAGTACATATAATAACTGTTTTCGCTGGGGCAGAAGTAGTCTACAAACTAATATACCCTTCACAGATTAGACTAACTAAAATGAACATTTATTAGAAAATGTTAAAACACATATAAAGGTTACCAAGGCAAACACCTGAACACAAATAACAAAAGTTAGAATCAATACGTATAGATACTGGCTAAATAACCACTACTTTGTTGATTAGTTGGAAAGATCCATCTATATTTCAGTATTGATTATTAATCCTACAAGAAAACTGAACACTTTCCATGTACTAGATGTCCCTCCGATACAGAGTGTTATAGATTCTAGTAGGGGTAAAAATAATCCCTTAGGACGATATGATAGAATAACTCTCAACCAAAACTTTATAAAGATATAGATCAGAATGGTGGAATATGTTTCTCTGGAGCCCACAGATTGTCAGGGAACCCCATAAACCTCAAAAATGATTATATGTGAACTGATATAGATGGCAAGTCAGTTTGTCAGATGAACCACCCCCAAAAATCCCATCATCTCAGGATATAGAAATCCCACAGAAACATGGAAAACTTGGTAGGAGCTACAACTCCCACCAGTAATATCTACTGTAACATTCCAATGATATGCCGGGGTCTCACCAGGATTTGCAGCCTTCCCCTAAAGAAAATGAGGCAAACCAGGATACCAGGCTGCATGGATGGTAAAGTATTTCACCTCAGTACAACTAGCACCTACTTGTCAGCTTCACACCTATAGAACCTGCTAACCTCCCACTCCTCGCAAATTATTAGTGAGTTAGGATCCTTTGTTTAGAGAAAGCCGACACCAGTGGTGACTCCCTCAACCTGACTAACTACATAGTAGCAGCAGGAGGCTGATAGCCTCTTAACTAGGAACTATCTCAATGTCAAAAATAACTAAAATAGAAAATAAATGAGGCAAAAGCCAGCCGTCCTGATGGTGGACTGCTTGTATCACATGACCAGCAGTTCACCATCAGGACAGCTGGCTTTTGCAGCCCTTTTTTTCTTTGGAAATGGATCCCAGAAATAGTGATAGGACGACAGTTTCCGGAGTTAAGGCAACAGAGGAGTTGCAGACTACGTTGTAGAGCGACATAATATCTCCCCATAGGCTGGCTACTGTATGACATTCCCATCATAGATGGATCATGTTGCTCACCTCAGAGAAGCATCTCCAACATAAGGGAGAGTGATGGCTATACATTTTATGTAGTTTCTCTTGGGTTCTATAACATTGGGTTAGGGTCTATATTTAAGGTCCTGCAATCTACAGGATACCACTATCTTGTGCGATAAGAGGAAGGCCTTATGCCAGAGCTCCACTGAGAAGCACATACCTAGTCCTCTCTCCCGCGCAACCAGAAAGCTTTGCTTAGAGTACCCCATCTCTAGACTCAGCAGTGCCCTGTAGATCACAGAGAGTGTGTGTCTGGGGGTCCACGGATACACACAGAGCCTCAAATAGGGTGAGGGATCTATTGAGGGGTCCCCTAGGGGTCATGGAGTCCGCAAAACTTCTTAACTGAAAGTATTATAACCAGGCCCCATCGGGAGTCACAGATTCTCTAAAGTCATCCCTAAAGGGTTTCAACATGACATCCCAATGTGCAAGCCTAACTTCATGAACCTGGTGACAGAATCACTTTTTGGAGCAATTGTAGCCTAAAAAGGGCGTCCACTTTGGATGGTGTAGGTCTACCTGATTCTGTCCTTATACTATAGCGCTTGTATCAGTAACTGCATACTCAACCTCCTACACCATCGCCTTAACATAATTTGGGTAGAAACAGAACATGACCAGGAAACAAACTGAATCCCAAGGAGGTATCATGACAATATAGGGGTACACTATATAGGGGTACACTCAACACTCATTGAGCAGATACTGCAAATCTAGGTGAGATTCCCTGATTAATTTAAACTAGTTACCTCCACAGGCCCGCTCACCACCTTGGTAGGTAATCCTCAATTTAAGGTCACACTGCAGAGCTCCTCTGCTATCTCTTCCTCGTCTCCCTACTCCCAGTCTACAAGACGTTTACTCATAAGCCAGATTGAAACTAGAGATGAGCGAGCGTACTCGCTAAGGGCAAATACTCGAGCGTGTATTGCCTTTTGCGAGTACCTGCCCACTTGTCTCAAAAGATTCGGATGCTGGTGGGGGAGAGCGGGGAGGAACGGGGGGGATCTCTCTCTCTCTCCCCCCTGCTCACTCCCACAACTCACCCCTGCCGGCACCCGAATCTTTTGAGACGAGTGGGCAGGTACTCGCAAAAGGCAATACTCGCTCGAGTATTTGTCCTTAGCGAGTACGCTATTCATATAATGAATAGTAGTTCCTGCTCACATAGGTGTGTTTCATGTCTGTGCCGTAAATGCCCATCATGTGTTATCACCTATAACGCTATCACATTTCATCCATATTTAGTTTGTACTCCGGCTGAATGGGGGAATATACAGCGGCAACTGACAGATCCCAGAGCCTATAAATCTACATAACTATCAGCAGCCGCTGACCGAGGAGAATCTGTGACTCCTCTTTGCCGTATTTAGTGGTTACTACTCACCTGGGCGGTTACCTGTAGGAATCTCCTCTTTACACCGCTGATCGCCCCTCACATTTGTCTCTGTTGTATTAATATTGGTCAGATCTTCATCCGGATACAAAAGCTGTGAGACACATATTGTAAAAGTCAGCAGACGGTTGGAGAAGTCGTGTGGAAGGTTTTACATGACCAGAAAAGATCATTAATTATCATGATGACCAAAAATGACCTGACAGCAGCAGTTATCAGTCATGTCAAAGTGGGTGTACTTTTTAGGCTATAATTACTCCAAAAAGGGATTTTGTCACAGGTTCATGAAGTTAGGCTTGGAGCTGAGCTCTGAGTCACAGAGGGGTCCGTGCTGGCTTTTCCCCACCTCCCTTTTGTGTACAGGTAGATAGCCATTACTCTGCATCCTACTGGGGGGGAGAGGCTATTATGCCCACCTCCTATAGTCCAATAGAAGGGACAGGAGGTAAGGGCAGGAGTGCACTAATACTAGTGTTAGGACCCATCCAAAAGCTTGGTCATCTGGACATTGGTGTATGGGCCAATATACTGTGATCACATTCTATACCAGGTACCTTGCATTGCTTAAAGGGGTGGTCTCGCGAAACCAAGTGGGGTTATACACTTCCGTATGGCCATATTAATGCACTTTGTAATGTACATTGTGCATTAAATATGAGCCATACAGAAGTTATTCCACTTACCTGCTCCGTTGCTAGCGTCCTCGTCTCCATGGTTCCGTCTAAATTCGCTGGCAGCTTGCTTTTTTAGACGCGCTTGCGCAGTCCGGTCTTCTCCATTCAGCACGAGCCGCTTCAGTGTGCTCCCCGCTACAGCTCTTCTGCGCATGCGCAGACGAGCTGTCACTGCTCGGGAGCGCGCTGCAGCGGCCATTCTGTACCATCCTCTGTTAGAGGAAGGTGCAGAAAGTGGAGCTGCCCAGCGGAGAAGCCCAGCCCAGCCCAGCAGCCCCGAGAAGCCTCCCAGGTAAGTGATTTGTCGGGGGGGGCTGCCGCTGCGCCGGGGGGGGGGGGGCTGCCGCTGCGCCGGGCTGCGCCGGGGGGGCTGTCGCTGCGCCGGGGGGGGGGCTGCCGCTGTGATGGGGGAACTAGCGCTAGGCCGGGGGGGCTGCCGCTGCGATGGGGGGGCTGTCGCTAGGCCGGGGGGGGCTGCCGCTGCGATGGGGGGGCTGTCGCTAGGCCGGGGGGGGGCTGCCGCTGCGATGGGGGGGCTGTCGCTGCGATGGGGGGGGCTGTCGCTAGGCCGGGGGGGGGCTGCCGCTAGGCCGGGGGGGCTGCCGCTAGGCTCCGGAACTTAGCGCTGGGCTCCGGGGCCTTCACCTGGGCTGAGGGTCTAGCGCTGGGGAGCCGGGGGCTAGCGCCGGTTACCTGCTGCCTGGCGGTGGGCGTCTGGTCGGCGGCTGCGGGGCGTCTGGTCGGCGGCTGCGATGCGTCCGGTTGCCATGGAGACACAGCTGGCGGCGTCTCGGGAGCGCGCACGTCGGGCTGCAGCGAGCGACGGGGAAAGAGCCGGCGGCCATCTTGAGGAAACTTTTATAAGTTGCTGAAACGCTGGAACGGTAAGTACGAACCAGCTAGAAATGTCATTTACAGGGGGGCTTAGTTATGTGTACTTAATGGGGGGGACTGGGCAAAAAAAAAATTTAACTGCTTCCTCGAGACATCTCCTTTAATGTGGTTAGTGTATACATAGTTATGTATTTTTATGATGAGAAATGTATATTGAGTGCGGTTGCCACTTTTTGGTTTTTGCTTGAACAGTAGGTTTCTGCAGCCATGGTTTTACATGAACCTATAGATTCGTATTTGGGGGAAGTGCCGACTTATTTCTTCTTTTTTAATTCAGCTTTCTGTGAGGATTTATTTTTTGCACAAGAGTACAATGGGGCCTGGAATATTCAGTTGTGCTCTGACATCCAATGGGTGTTCCCTTTATTACAGGCCTAGCCATGTGTCCTGTAAGCAGATTGGGGCTATAAGAGGGGTATTGCTGAACACAGAAGAGCTAAAGATATAAAATTTGGGGTGCATCTACCCAGTTTTCCCTGCTTGAAACAAATAAAACGGTCATGAAAGTGACAAATTTGTGAAAAAAAAATATTTTTCACTTGCTTTATAATAATTTTTGCAAACAAATGTTAAGTCAGAACGCTCAATAGACCCCGAGATAAATTGGCTAGGGGGTCAAGATTTCAACATGTATTCAGTTGTGCCCTGAAATCCAATGGGTGTTCCCTCCATTCCAGGCCTAGCCATGTGTCCAGTAAGCAGATGATGGCCACAATGGGTGTGTTTCTGAACACAGGACAAACAGGTGTAGCTATTTTGGTGTACAAATCCTCATTTCCATGTGCACCATAGAAAAAGATATGTCTTTAAAATAACATATTTGCAAAAATATGAAATTTTATTTTTTCTACTCTATTTAGCAAAAAATCTGTGAGGTCAAATACTCATGACACCCCTCATTGTATACATTAAGGGGTGTAGTTTCTTTTAAAGTGGGGTATCTGTCATTCTGACACCTATGAGCCTTTGCAATCTTGGCTTGGTCTAGGAAATCAAAGTGTTCATCAAAATGTTGATAATCAATGTTAAATTTGTACGTCTCCTAAATAGTTAAAGAAAAAGTAAAGTTTTTCAAATGTGCATCCAGAATAAAGTAAACAGATGGAAATATGTTTGCACATATTTGAGACATTGCAGTTGAAAATGAGAAAAAAAAACATTTTTAATTAATATATACACAAATTCTGTCTGTCTATTTTCACCACTTAAATGAAGTACATTATGTGGCAAAAAAAACATTGTCAGAATCACTTGGATATGCAAAACCTTTACGGAGTTATTCTATGTTAAAGTGACACATGTCAGATTTCCAAAATTTAGCTTAGACGTTAAGATACAAACAGGTTTGTTCACTAAAGAGTTAATGTAGAGAAGATCTTGATAAGGAATCCTTACACTTTCACTTAACCTCACTATACACCTGGGTGATGTTATTTGGGCTAGTTGTCCACAGAAGGTCCAGTAGGAAACCTCTTGTCTGAGTGGGTTATGTTCTATCTACGCTGATGGCCACATTATTGGCTCCTCCATTTGGTAGTCAGTTACCTGCATGGTGAGAGGATACATCTATATGCACTCCACCCAATAAGTAACGGCCATTTTCTGTGATTGCTTTTAACTTTTTATTTCCCCTTCTGTGACGCAGTTGTCTATAGAAGGTCCAGTAGGAAACTTCTCTTTCTGAGTGGGTTATGTTCTATCTACTCTGATGGCCACATAGCTGCAGGTCTAGAAGTCGGACATAGATATTAGATGGCGGCTCAGTAACCCCTCAGCAACCTCACATGTATATCAGGCATGGCTAGACACGCTGCACACGTTGTCTCAGTGGAGGAGATCAGCGTCTACCAGACACATCCGCTGCTTGTCTCGGGGAAAATAAAGGAGCAGATAGATATAAATCCAACCTGTTGGCTCCTTATTCCCACCAGCAGTCTCCACTGCCAGAAAACTGGGAGAAGATCCACAAAACATCTAAAGGGCTTGCAAAAAGAATGATCAAAGTCCACTTTTTGCATTTTTTTAAACAGAACCTGCCATGTTGTAGATTGTTGTAGAATGTGTTGCTGATGGCAGATAAATGCAAATATGATCCTAGTCCATTCCAGAGCCGTGCAAAGAAATCAGTTGTTGGAAGAACGATAAAAGTCCACTGTGCATCAAGAATGATCAGGTCTGATCTGTAATAGTAAGCTGTACTCTAATCTTCCCCCATTACAAGATCACAAATACAACGATCTGCAGACTCTGAAACTGTGTGTGCCAACAGAATACCAGGATTACTATGAAATGTCATAATTGGGCAATGCCCAGATGACGATTAAAGAGAAAACCCAGTGAGGGGCAAATTACATCATGAATAAAAACCTCACTGGGGTTTCTCTTTAGTCATCATCTGGGCATTGCCCAATTATGACATTTCATAGATCTTTAGAGGGGGACACAGAGACTCCTAGTATAGTTACTGATGATGATCCTGTCACACAGTAATAATGAAGGTGGTGACAGTTCAGTCTCCTGACTGAATACTTATAGTCTGTAGCTGATTTAGGTGAATACAGAAGGTACTGACAATATGGTACTTGTCACGGATGTGTTAGTGGAGACCAGACAGATCCCCCTCCATCACTGATTACTCACGGAACAATTATTCTGTCCGCCTTGCGGCTATGACCATGTGTCATGGCAGAGCCTTGATCGATCACTATAGCGAGATTGCTAGTGTGGAGTCGCCAGACTACAAGTGCATTTGTAACCAGCTTTCACATGGTCCTGCCACATGCAGACCGAATGCACCCCGTAATCCGGTCTGACGCACTCCAGCACTATACAATGCCGCTCACATACACATGCTGCCACCACCAGCTGTTAAGGGATGCCAGGACCCAGACTATGAATTATGAACACAATCTTCAGAGTTTATGGTTTGTTTTAAAATGGGAAAGGCTTAACTAATAAATTGCAGATTGATTTTAGAAAAGGATTAGCAGTGAAGATATATATATATATATATATATATATATATATATATATATATATATAAAATTATAAAAAGATATACAAAAAGCTTGGTACACAGGAGTATAAGGGCACACTAGTATACACACACAAACAGTATTTTAAAATAAACAGGAAGAAAATGAAAAGAAAGATACCAGGTTTGGGATATCTGGCTCACGATTCTGATTTGTGCAGAGTCACTGAAGCAGGATCTGAAGTCTGACCGAAGATCTCTCTGAGACCATAAGTTTTAAAATTTCCCTAGAACACACCTCCACCACCCCCTCTGAGGTCATTCAGAGAAAGGTGGGGTAAATACGTATGGACTTCTGGAAAATCACAATTTCCCATTTTGGACATATCTTTGCAGAGGATCCTCCCAACAGGAATTCCTGGTCATGATTACATCAATTCGGCGGTACCAAATATGACAAGTAAATTATGCCCCGGTATGCAGATACGCCATTTGGGGGTGTTCCGCGCTTTGAACCTCAATATGTTTAGGTGTGTTTTGTTCAGCTGATTCCCCAGATTCTGAAAATATAATTCATATCAGGCTTGTACAGTCACATGACTAAGAATCTTTATTAACAAATTTTCCTTTAATTTAATTAGCTATCTAACTGCACACCAAATGGATGACATACAGCCAGGCTTGAATGGGCTGATATAAAATGGATGCTGAGACAGGCCTACCAGTCTCTATATCACAGTACTGGCAATAGCTATTTACATAAAATGTGTTTTTTGCTGAAGTGGTGCTTTAATGTAAAGTTACATTTTTTTAAATGATATGATTTTTCAGCCGTGTTTTCACTTTAGAAATGTTCCCTGCATAAATTACAGGGTTCAAACATCCCATCTTATTGTTTACTTTGGGCACGATAAGTTGTGAAACTTTCAAATTAAAACTAGCAATTTTCAGTAAAAGTGGACCGTGATCATTCTTTCCCCTGAGGCCTTCATGTTATGTCTCTGGTCAGCGGTAATCCTGCCATCTCCACCGGCCTCATCACACAAATATAAAACATATAGTAAGACAGAACTCAAGAGCTTCACAGCCTTCTACAGATCAGAGGGACATCTCCATCTACCTGATGGTCCTGTGGAAGAAGAGGAGAACGGGGACATCTCTTTGGGGTTCTTCTCTTACTGGATGGAACTGCAGGAAACACAGACGGACACTGAAGTCATTCTTTATGTACAGATAATACAGTCCTCGTGGATTTAGTCCTGTCTATTACCTGGTGATGGGAGCGGCTGGTGGGTCTCCATCATGGCGTCCTTGTACAGATCCTTGTGTCCTTTTAAATACTCCCACTCCTCCATGGAGAAATAGACAGCGACATCCTGACACCTTATAGGAACCTGACAACACAATATACAGTCATCACCCAGAAGCCTCCAGTGCTGTTACTGTATAATGTCCCAGCATTCCCTGCAGCGTCACCTCTCCAGTCAGCAGCTCAATCATGTTGTTGGTGAGTTCTAGAATCTTCTGTATATTGATGTTTTCATGAATCAGGGGGTTAGGTGGGGGCCCCAGGGTTGGGCTCAGGAGTCTTCCCCATGCATCACTCACAGGGGCCCAACAACCATCACTAGAGGTCTTCTTCACTACTGTGTAATCCTGTATATGGGGAGACATTAATAAATATCACTGCAGACATTTCCAGTCCATCACCTCTCGAGTGACATCATCTGTTATTACCATAGATACGAATGATGTAATGTGACATCATCAGAATCTCTCCCCTCTCCAGTGACATCATCTGTTATTACCATAGATAAGAATGATGTAATGTGACATCATCAGAATCTCTCCCCTCTCCAGTGACATCATCTGTTATTACCATAGATAAGAATGATGTAATGTGACATCATCAGAATCTCTCCCCTCTCCAGTGACATCATCTGTTATTACCATAGATAACAATGATGTAATGTGACATCAGAATCTCTCACCTCTCCAGTGACATTATCTGTTATTACCATAGATAAGAATGATGTAATGTGACATGGTCAGAATCTCACCCCTCTCCAGTGACATCATCTGTTATTACCATAGATATGAATGATGTAATGTGACATCATCAGAATTTCTCCCCTCTGCAGTAACATCATCTGTTATTACCATAGATAACAATGATGTATTGTGACATCATCAGAATTTCTCCCCTCTCCAGTAACATCATCTGTTATTACTGAAAAGGTACAGGCTCATAATATGGAAGAATCTGTCTCAAAATGGCCGCTTGATACAAAATGGAGCATTATAATATATAAATAAGCTTGTGCGTAGTGAAACAATAATTCAAGCAGAAATAACTTTGGAGCATGAGACTCGGTACAATGTTTCTTGACATTTGTTTCTATTTTTCCGAGAACCAAGCCTGGTACAATCATTATCAGAAGAGACTCCCCCACGCCCTGAGGTTTGGAAAAAGAACGAATCGTGCTAATAAGACGCTGCTGCGACCATCCAAACTCACAAGGGAGGACTAGATAACGTCGAGAGAAATAAACATTTGAAGGACATTTAATATGTATTCTCACGCTATGCTGCTGCTGAACAATGCATGATTCTTAATGTTTTTCTAACCCAATGAGATTAACGCCTTGACTAATGACGCATTCCTTTCCTGTATTGAAAAACCTATGCAAAGTTAATAAACGTTCAGAGTATGCGCGCCTTAAGCAGAGTGATCTGTATACTTGCCATGGCTTCACTCTACGTATCTGAGAACTGAAAACTGACTCTTTCTGTCTAGTTCTTGGCCTCCCTGGTGCACCCAGATACGAACTCATTTGGGACCCAAGGCCTGAAAGGTTAAGTGGCTGTGCAGTGGTCCTTAACATTACCATATATAAAAATGATGTAATGTGACATCATCAGAATCTCTCACCTCCCCAGTGACATCATCTGTTATTACCATAGATAAGAATGATGTAATGTGACATCATCAGAGTCTCTCCCCTCTCCAGTGACATCATCTGTTATTATCATAGATAAGAATGATATAATGTGACATCATCAGATTCTCTCACCTCCCCAGTAAGCTGGAAGAGTATCTCCAGTGTGAGATTGAATACGCTTTCTGCCATCTTGTTTCTGTCTTTCTCCATCTGTGATGAATCAGTCATGTAGGACCTGAATGGACAGAATTTAAAACAATGTAAAAAACACAAAAAATTAACACATAAAAATTAACTGTCGAGGATAAGAGGAAACATTTAAAAGTACTTTCCATTAGTTAAAATTGCTTCACAACCCCTGTGTCCTTCCTGGTTGCTGCTGACCAGGAAATTGTGGCTGCTGTAGCCAATCCTGTAGGCAGTGATTGGCTGCAGCAGTCACATGTTCTGGTCAGCAGCAAGCAGGTAGTGAAGCAGGTTACAGGAAAATCTCTTTAACCACTTAAAGGGGTTGTCCCGCGCCGAAACGGGTTTTTTTTTTTCAACCCCCCCCCCCCCCCCCCCCCCGTTCGCTTACCTGAATCCCCGCGCTCCGGTGACTTCTATACTTACTGGTGAAGATGGCCGCCGGGATCCTCTTCCTCCGTGGACCGCAGCTCTTCTGTGCGGTCCATTGCCGATTCCAGCCTCCTGATTGGCTGGAATCGGCACGTGACGGGGCGGAGCTACACGGAGCCGGCATCCTGCACGAGCGGCCCCATTGAAGAAAGCAGAAGACCCGGACTGCGCAAGCGCGGCTAATTTGGCCATCAGAGGCCGAAAATTAGTCCGAAACCATGGAGACGAGGACGCCAGCAACGGAGCAGGTAAGTATAAAACTTTTTATAACTTCTGTATGGCTCATAATTAATGCACAATGTATATTACAAAGTGCATTAATATGGCCATACAGAAGTGTATAGACCCACTTGCTGCCGCGGGACAACCCCTTTAATGCTACCGGACATACAGTAACTGAACTAAAAAAGAAAAAAAATGTAAAAGTTTAAAAAAAGGAATAAGTTAAAAAAAAAAACCTTTTGCCACATTTATAATAAAATAATCGAAGTATTAAAACAAAAATAAATATTTGGCATCACTGTCTCCAAGAAACAACGCAATAAAATGATCGTATGTTTTAAAAAAAGGTGCCAACAGAACCGACAGGACGTCCCACAAAGACTTTGTCCCTTTGTAAAACTATGTCGAAAGGAAAAAAAAAAGTCAGATAGTGTCAGATGGCTGTCAGAAGATAGTGACAGAAAATTATTTCAAAAAATGGTAGAATTTTATTTTTTTTCCCATTTTCTTCCAATTAGAAGTCTTTTTAAAGTTTTTACGTACATTAAATAGCAACATTGAAAAATACAACTTGTCCCCCCAAAAAAGCCTCCAGAAATCTGTCGGAAGATTAAGAAAAGAGTTACTTTTTTTGAAAAAAAAATACAAAAAAAAGGAGGGGGGGGAGGAAAAACTTAAAATGGGAGAAAAAAACAGAGCCATGTCCTTAAGAGGTAAAGGAGATATTAAAGGGAACCCTTTTAGTGAGTTTATGAAGCCCCAACTACAGGCAACACAAAATCCCAACAGGGTTCTCCTCACCCGGATCAGCTGGACTGATAGCCTACCCAGGCAGGGAGAAGCCAGCAGCGACCGCGCCCTGCCCATTTTGTGCTTATCTAGCAATAACAGGAGTACCCAGTGATGTCAGGATGATGTGGCCCCTGTAACACACGGCTGTTACACCCGCCGCATACAGCCATTTGTATTCTGCTATAAAAGCCACCTACTACAAGTAAAGCAGAATCATTCTGTGAAGCGTCTCATGTGTTACGTGTGCCGATTCTCCGAGCTCCGACCAACCTCCCCCAATTTAGTCACCCACATTATATCTAACAGCGCAGTTGTGCCAACACTCCAAATTCTGAGCCCCAGACCTCCTCATATTCCCCTTTGGTGGATCTGTGTGAGATTATTGCCGGCTGAGCTGGAGATTATATTAGGGCTGTTTTAGGGGATATTGGACCTGTAGATTATTTCTTTTTTATTCCATTTTTGGTTATACAAGGCGCCTACAGATCAGCCATGATAGCATCAGTTTTTCTCTCTCACACAACATTCACTGTGTGGTATAAATACCATGCTGCTTTAACCCTTTTCTCTCAGGGAGGCACTCCAGTAGGTAATAACGTAGGTGGAACATCCTTGCTACTAATAGCTGTATCTCAAGCTGTATTGTGGCTGGAGGATTGATTTTATGCTGGTTTTAACCCTTCAATGACACAGCACTTTTTCCCCATTTTTGTTTTTTCCTTCCCCCCTTTAAAAAAAATCATAATTCCTTTATTTATCCATCGACTTGGCTGTATGAGGGCTTGTTTTTTGTGGGACAAGATGTATTTTACAATGGTGCTATTTAACGTATTACAAAAAACGTTAAAAACGTTTCTAAGTGGGGGCGTGGCTTAACGAGGCACCGGAATGGCAGCAAATTCTTAGGCTCCGTTCAGCTAAGGCACTTATAGCGACTTAAAGCACTCACCGGAGATCCCTCTGCCCCTCAAAAGCTGCAGGAAGGTCTCAAGACTCCAGCAATGACCAGGAGGAGAGCCTCTAAGCAAGCTCCGGTGAGACTGGAGTCTTTCTTTGCGGCCCCGCTCCAGTAATGGCCGCCGAAGAGACACTGACCCCTGCACTGTCAGAGTCGGAGCTGAGCGAGAACAGCGGAGCTGCAGCAGAAGAAGAGGTGACAAGGAGTGAGCTGCAAACAGCAGAAGAACCAAGCGACAGCTCCCAGCAAAACAACAGACATGCTGATAACACAAGGTCAGTGCAGAAGGGGATAAACTACACAGTAGTGTCCCCAACTAAAATGGCGTCGGCCATGCTGCTACCTAAGAGCAGATCTCCCACTTGCAGCCCTGCAAAACAGAAACAAAAAATGTCTGTTGAAGCGGAGGGAGAAGATAATATAACAACAGCAGATACCAATGCAGGAGAAGGAGGGTTAATTAACCTCTCAGCAACCAACAGGCCAGTTACAGAAATATATATCAAAGAGGCAATTATGGCCCTTAGAGACACAATACAGACTGACATGCTTGTATTAACTTCTAAAGTCAACTCCTCAGTGCAAGATATTAATAACAAAATAGAAAAAAGCGAAAAAAAAATGGAGGAGATTGTTGTCTCACATAATTCCTTAATTGATGCGCATTATGAGCTAGAAGATAAAGTAAACAAGCTCCAGCTTAAGTTAACAGACCTAGAAGACCGTAATAGGCGCAATAACGTTAAGATAAGAGGAATTCCAGAAAAAGTACCAAACGCAGAACTATCGAATTATATCCTACGCTTCATGCAGGCTCTTCTACCTAACATACCAGAACAAGACCTAAAAATTGATAGGGCTCACAGATTGCCGCGTCCGAAATTCTTGGATGAAAATGTTCCCAGAGACGCAATAGCCCGCATCCATTATTTCAAAACAAAGGAAGAACTTATGTACGCGGCGAGAAAAAATCAACCATTTCCGCATCCGTACTCCGAATTGCGAATCTTCATAGACCTGTCGCAAGCAACGTTGGAAGCGAGAAGAAATTATGCAGAAATAACTTCCGCCATGAGAAATGCAAATATACCCTACAAGTGGGGTTTCCCAACCAAAATTATAGCAAACAAAGATGGTAAACACCACATCTTCCTTAACCCTAAAGCTGCTACCGAAGCACTAACGTCTTGGGGAATAACCCTCCAAGCATCATCACATCCACAGCCTAAAAGGGACCCTAGAGTTCGTCATCAAACCATCAAACAAGCTTCCTGCGTTCCGAAATGAACTTAAGTAATCTCCAGTGATACAACTTACTACTTATTGTAGTGCCTGCCCACAGAAGCTGGACTTTCACCCCCACGAAACATGCAAGTCCAATCTTGCCTCAGTTTGTTCAAACTGTTTCACCTCTGTGTCTTCCATGTTACGATCTATAGCCACACTCTGTGGCTGTTCAGCAGAGCATCTGACAAGAAGGGCGCTGTCTTGTTTCTTCATATTCTTGGATCTTCTACGTCTAAATTATTTTCTTCAGACCTCACCACCATGGCTGTGAAGTTTCTATTGCTAAATGTCAACGGCCTGAATTCGCCCTTCAAAAGAAGAAGCGCTTGGAAGGAGGCATCAACCGGCGGGGCGGAAGTAGTATGTATGCAAGAGACACACCTGTTAGATAGCGACTGTAACAGAATGTCACATAGATCATATCCACAAATTGTCTATGCATGTGCAAAAAAAAAACATGCTGGAGTGATGATAGCGTTTAAAGATAGCACACCGTTCACCATAGAAAAACAAATCTCTGACCCAAGGGGAAGATTTATAATTCTAATCGGTACCCTAAAAAACCAAAAAATAACCCTAGTAAATACATATGTACCTAATACAAGACAAATAAGTTTCCTTAACAAATTAATGAAAAAAATAAACAAAAACACACAAGGGCCAATATTAATGCTTGGATATTTCAACTTAGTCCCAGATAGAGATATAGATACCACAAACCCTACACTCAAAAGAAATGCCACACTGAATAATTGGCTACATAGAAATGCCCTATATGACTCGTTTAGATGCATCAATGCCTCCGCGAGGGAATACTCGTATTACTCGTCAAGGCATAGAACCTTCTCTAGAATAGATCTATCCCTAGCAGAAAAACCACTTCTTACATCAATTTCAAAGGTAGAAATTGGTACTGCCACGTGGACCGACCATGCTCCATTAACTATACAACTAAATATAAACTACCCTAACAAAATTAACAAAACATGGAGAAACAACACATATTTGATGACTATTCCAAAGTATAAAAAAGAAATTCAAGAAGCTATCTCAGAATATTTTAAATACAATGACACACCGCAGGTAGATCCAACAATCCTATGGAACGCACATAAGGCGTTTATAAGAGGCATTTTGATAAAACTAGGGTCAAAATATAAAAAAGATAAATCAAAAAAAATAGATGATCTACTCACAAATTTACGCCTTAAAGAAAAAGAACTCCAAACCAATCCATCAAAAAAAGCGCATGAAGATATGTATAAAATAAGATTAGATCTTCGTAAAAATCTGCTGGGCGACTTCGAAAAAGAAGTAAATGCCCAAAGAGCGAATATATATACGTCAATAAATAGACCCTCAAGATGGATGGCCAATTTATTGAAGAAAAAAACTATAAAAGCTAACATTCCATACATTTGGAGTCACCAAAACAAAAAAATTAAAATAACACATCCAACACAAATAGCAAATGCCTTCTCATCTTACTACAGCAGCCTATATAATTTAAAAAACGATGTACAAACAGAGCAGTCGAGTGGAACCTCAATCCGAAATTTTCTTCAACTGGTTAATCTACCATCTCTAAACCAGAACCAAGCAAAAATGATTGATGAGCCAATCTCTGCTAACGAAATATCCAAAACCCTAAATTCGTTAAAAAACAACAAAGCTCCCGGCCCGGATGGTTATTCTACAGAATACTATAAAAACTTTTCACAGCCACTAATAACATATATGACGGGCATGTTCAACTCTGCCATGCAGAAGGGTAGCTTCCCCCAAGAGATGCTGCAAGCTACGATTGTAGTCCTACCAAAACCCGGAAAGGAACCAAATTCCCCAATGAATTTTAGACCCATATCTTTATTAAACACGGATATTAAGATTTATGCTAAGACTCTTGCGCAACGAATTCTCAAAGTCCTCCCTGACATAATCCATTCTGATCAGATGGGATTCGTGAGGGGGAGACAGGCCTCGGACAGCACCCGAAAAATCCTAAATTTACTACATCTAATAGAAAAAACGCAGACTCCAGCTATTATGCTAACACTAGATGCCGAAAAGGCCTTTGATAGGGTCCATTGGGGGTATATTTTCAAAACGTTGGAGAAATTCGGATTTGGGGACAAGACCATACGTGCTGTGCAGGCCCTCTATTCCTCCCCAACTGCAAGAGTGCTGGTGGACGGTGTGCTATCAGATTCACTGTCAATAACAAATGGTACAAGACAGGGGTGCCCGCTGTCCCCACTATTGTATGTGATGGCTATAGAGCCACTGGCGGAGCTGATTCGTGTGGATCCAGGTGTAAGGGGTGTTCCGGTGAACCACAGGCAGTACAAATTGGGATTATTTGCAGATGATGTGATACTTACATTGACCCATCCTCTGGAATCACTAAGGTCTGCCTGTGCGATACTGGAGCACTTCAGCAAAGTCTCTATGTACAAGCTAAATGTAGATAAATCACTTATTCTAGGTACAAATATGCCAAAGGGTCTGAAGGAAGAAATCCAAGCAGAATTCCCTTTTGTGTGGAGGGAAAAAAGCATCCCATACTTGGGTATAGTCTTGACACCACTAATTAAAAACATAGAAAACGAAAACTACTCCAAACTATTAAACATAATACAAAAAGAAATAGACAACTTAGCTAAATTAAACCTAACGTGGTTTGGAAAAATCATGGCCTACAAAATGAAAATTCTACCATTGATTCTATATTATTTTAGGGTATTGCCGATTCATGTATCCAATCCCACCTTAAGCAAACTCCAGAAACAACTGAATACATTTATATGGAGCGGTAAGAAACCCCGTATAGCCCTATCTGTTTTGTCCCTGCACAGGAGAAATGGAGGCGCGGACATACCTAATATAAGCGCATATCATAAAGCCATTATATTAAATCAAAACAAACAGCTGTTACCCAGTGATAGTGACTTGGGGTGGCCTACTATGGAGAGAGGCTTCTTAAGGAACATTCCAGGCCAGGCAATACTGTATGCAACCTCAATCGAAAAGTTTCTATACCCCAAAAAATTAAAATTACAAATATCTGAGGTACCCGCAACGTTGCGCGCCTCGATTGACCTATGGGGTGAACTTTCAGAAAAAACTAAAGCAGAAGACAATATGAAAGAACCCCCATTACCTATAGAGATATTATATCTATATTTGCCGGATATGGACATAAGGACTTGGATAGATAAAGGAATTAAGAGGATAGAAGACCTTGTAGTCTCAAAAAATATTAAGGACTTCAATGAACTACAGTTTAGATATAATCTCCCATCGGGTGAAATTTTCAATTACTTGAGGATTAGCTCTTTTCTAAAGGATACATCTATACACAAAATTATGCTTCCAACAATACTTATAAACAAAATCAGCACTCCAAAGATAAAAAGTAAATCTGAAACAAGATGCTTTTATGACATAATGACCAACAACACAAACTTAACAAAAAAATCATACATGTTAAGTTGGGAAAAAAAACTAAAAAAGGAGATATCAGAGGACGCATGGTCTAGAGCAATCTCTTTGGCATCTAAATCCACCAAAGGTTTAGGTATATTAGAGACCCAAACCAAATTATTATTAAGATGGTATTACACTCCCTCTCTAATATATAATAGGTCAAAAATAGGAGATGGTTTGTGCTGGAGAGAATGCGGTCAGAGGGGAACCCTCTCTCACATTTTTTGGTATTGCCCCAGGCTAAAACTATACTGGGACAAGATATTCAACATTCTGGACAACACATTTGAAGCTAAAATACCTAGAAAAGCAACATTAGCCCTATTACTGGTGGGTTCCGAAGATTTACCAAAACAGACAAGACCTTTATTAGCACACTCATTAATGACAGCTAAAACAATAATAGCAAAATATTGGAAAAAAACAGATCCCCCAGATGCAGAAGAGTTCAAACGCCGCTTGACAGAACAATATGTTAACGAAAAATGGTTAGCGTTTCGCAGCAACACAACTAAACAATTTGAAGCACAATGGGAGATGTGGAGATCCATATATGATCACTGATGCTACCTCTTATTCATAGATGCCTTGTTTTATTGTTCATGGTTCTAAGGTTGATTTATGTAACTCAGTACAATATGCACAATTTAAAGCTTTCAACCATGGAATTTATTGCGTACTAGAATCTCAAATTAGCCAGTATTATTGTCATGGACAAAACCGATATAACTACACATTGCAATGTACAAGTTCTTCTTTATAAGCTAATTCCATGCAAATGCTAATTGATATATTCAAGATGCAATGTACTGTCTATTTCTTTGTAAAATGTTATAAATTTCAATAAAAAATATTATAGTAATAAAAAAAAAAAAACATTTCTAAGTGGAGTAAAATGAAGAAAAAAAAACCCATTCCACCATCTTTTAGTGCGTCTTGTTGCTACAGCTCACAAACTGCAACAAAAATGGCATAACTTTATTCTCTGGGTCAGTACGATTACTACGATACCAAACTTTACATTTTTAAAAATAATTTTCTACTGCATTCTTCTGCGCTTAATAGCAAAGTTGTGCGCGGGCTCATTTTTGTGGGGCGGTCTGTAGTTTGCATTGGTACCATTTCTGAATATATATATACCTTTTTGATCGCTTTTTATTGCATTTTTTCCTGGGAGACAGGGTGACAGAAAAAGTGCATTTCTGGCGTTCTTTCTTTCTTTTCTTTTTTTTTCAAACGACGTTCATCATGCGGGGTAAATAATCTACTTTGAAATCGGACTTTTACGGATGTGGCGATACCAAATATGCTTTTGTTATTTATTGTTTATTTATTATGGATATGGCAAAAGGGAGGTGATTTAGACTTTTAATACTTTTTTTTTTCACAATTAGTAAAACTTTATTGATCTAATTTTTACTTTATTTTTTACCCACCCCTGGGGGACTACAACATGCGATGCTTTAATCGCTCTTTCAGTATGACGTAATGCCATAGCATTACATCATACTGCAATCTGACAGGGATGGCTTGATAGGCAGTCTGCTAAGGCAGCCCTGGGGCCTTTCAGAAGGCCCCCGGTTGCCATGTCACCCGCATGTCTCCCTGCGATCTCATTGCAGGGGGGCCGTACAGGACGTTCGGGGGATTTAAATGCCGCTGCCAGAATTGACTGCGGCATTGAAAGGGTTAACAGTTGCGATCGGCCGCCGTAGCTAATTACGGCTATTGCCCGCAGGTGTCAGCTGTAATAAACAGCTGATGCCCACCCTGTATGAAGAGAGATCGGGCAATCTCTCTTCATGCATACCCCAAACGCTCCATGATGTAAGTGTACATCCTAGGAGGGGGAAGGGGTTAAAGCCAATAATGTGGAATGTTGGTCCTGGCCACAATACAGCCTGAGATACAGGGGGTGAAGAGTGGATGTAGTGACTGCTGCGCAGACCTGCAGCTCTCAGTCTGGTCATTCTTGGGTCATTCTATAGGCTTTATCTCAGGTTGTGTTGGCCTGAGATAAAGCCTTGTTTTAGATCCAAAGCCTCCCGATTCTTGCTCGTCGCTCAGTCGTCGGCTCGTGCTTACACCGAATGATTATAATTCTCCTTTGTTGGTTTCAATGATTTCCTGAAGGATAATCATTTAGTCTAAACGAGACATCAGTTCAGTGTGAGAAGGGCTGCAGGGAGCCGACGGCTACAGGCAGCAGAGACAGATCAGATCTGCCTGTGTCTCTGTACATCCCCGCACAGGAGGGGAACAGGGACTTTTCTTCATGGTATCACCAACACCTTTCCCCCTCATCAGTCATAATATACTTTCTGTCATTGCTGTCATGTCCATGCAGGTCACAAGCACCATGCTCAGCCCAGATGCAGGGTGATGTTCGCACCCACTGCAGTTGAACATACCATGCACTGTAGAACAGTACGCGCCACGCTATACTGAACAGTAGCACCACTCCAGGGAGAAGGGCCTAGAAGCGGAGTAATCGCCTCAATATAAGCGGCCCCAAAGTCTTCTTCTAGTCTCCTGGCTATCCTTGATCATGGAGCTGGAGAGATGCACAGGACACAACACTGTACTGACACACCAAACACAGAACAAGACTGAACATATGGAAGATGTCGGGCAACAGCACAGACATATCAAACACGTCGCTGTTCACACCAAAGGTACAACAGTGTATATAACAGGAACCCCACCCACAGCTCACATGCAAACAGGGGATAGACCACAGGAAGTTTAAGTGTCCTTACACCAGGGGGATAGACAGTCAACCACCGTGCTGACCTAGGGAACTGAGTCAGATCTCAACCATCTGACACACAAATGAGATATAAGATGCCTGGAGGCCGCACCTGTCAGGGGAGGGAAGAGGGGGTCAGCATATACTACAGACAAGGGCTACAGGTTTCCAAACCGTCATAAGGGAAGCAGAGAGGCACTACTGATAGACATGCACACACAGCTCTGAGTGGGCACAAGACAGTGACATCCAAGCAGTAAAAGGACCAGCATCAACTACTGAGAGATGCTGTTTTTAATATGCTTAGATATCACCATCTCTCTCCTTCCTTACAAATACTTTGGACACCTGTAGTCCTTATCTATAGCATACGCAGACCCCCTCTTCCCTTCCCCTGACAGGTGCGGCCTCCAGGTGTCTTATTTGTGTGTCAGATACTTGAGGTCTGACTCCGTTCCCTATGTCAGCATGGTGGCTGACTGTCTATCCCCCTGGTATAAGGACACCTAGACTTGCTGTGGTATATCACCTGTTTGCATGTGAGCTCTGGGTGAGGTTACCTGTTTTATGCACTCTGTTGTACGTTTGGTGTGAACAGCGATGTGTTTGATATGTCCGTGTAGATTGCCACACATTTTCCGTATGTCTAGTCCTGTTCTGTGTTCGGTGTGCCAGTACAGTGTCGTGTCCTGTGGGCCTGTTTAGTGCATCTCTCCAGCTCCCTGATCAGGGATAGCCAGGTCGTTAGAAGAAGACAATGGGTCCGCTTTTATCGAGGCGATGACTCCGCTTTTAGGCAGGGGTGCCCTTATTTCACTGATTAATTAGGGACAGTTGTCTATTCAGTTTCCTGGAGAGGTGCAATTGGTCCGTGCAAGTACTATATGCGTGTGTTGGCGATTTTAAATGGACACATTTGCTTCCCACCTGTGGAGTGGCACTTTAGTGCACCAAGCAGACTTAACAATTGCAAGTTATTGTCCCCTCTGGGGACTAAAATAAAAAAGTAAAAAGCAATAAAGTTTTACTAATTATTAAAACAAATAAAAGTTTTAAAAAAAAACGTTGCCATACTTATAATAAAAGAATTAAACTTTCCCTCTTTGCCGATGACCTGTTACTCTACATTACAAATCCCCGGGTGGCTATCCCAGTAGCCCTAGAAGAGTTTGAGAGATTCAGCAATGTTAGCAACTTCAAAATAAATATAAGCAAATCAAAAATCCTCAACGTCTCGATCCCACCGGAGGTAGCTTCGGCAGTAAGCAGATCTTCCGCCTTGAAATGGAGGAATGACCATATTAAATACCTAGGTACTAATATTACCAGCGACCCTGATGGCCTTTTTGACGCTAACTTCAAACCAATGCTAGACAGTCTTAGAAGGGACCTCGGAAAATGGAGACCCCTCATGTTGACTTGGTTCGGAAGAATAAAGGCGTTAAAGATGGACACCTTGCCCAAATTTCTGTATCTATTTCATACCCTCCCGATCAAAATCCCGAAGTCATACTTGACTAAGCTTCGCAAGCTCTTTATGGAGTTCGTTTGGGGAGGGACAAAACCAAGGATTAAATACAAGACCTTAATCAAAAGGAAAAAGGATGGGGGAGTAAGCCTACCCAGTTTCTCTATTTATTACAGGGCCTCTCTATGCAGATGCGTGCTAGACGTCATCCACAGCAATCCTCCTAAACTCTGGGTAGACCTGGAACGAGGGGAACATATCGCCCTGGTGACGGGTTCTTTCTGGCTCCCGCCAACGGTGGCAGGTCGGATTCCTACACTCTCTCCCCTATTGAAGCAGATATTAGTAGCGTGGAATGGCTTCGCCTCCCACTTGGGCTTGATCTCTCGCCCTGGACCCCTTACACTGGTGATCGGGAACCCTGACCTTCCCGTCCTACTTAGGGGCTCCCCACTCCTGCGGGAAGGGGAATCCCTGGCTCTTAGAACGAGGGATGTAGTGACGGCCCTGGGAATACGACCAATACACGAGATCTTGTGTGGAGATGGCCCCCGGATAGGAGCATGGTTCCTATACCTGCAGATTAGAGACTTTGTCCAGTCCCTGGGCCCTCTGACCTCCCTCCAGGCCCCCCTTTCCCGGTTCGAGCAGCTTTGCACTTCTCCCGCCATCGGCCCAGTAAAGATCTCGGCACTTTATAGCCTGCTGCTGGATGTGGAAGCCGGGGACGACCCGCCGGGGCTTGTGGCGAGCTGGGAGAAGGACTTGGGGAGAACCTTTGAGAGGGACAAATGGAGAAACGCCTTTATTCTAACCCACTCATTGGCTACCTCCTCCAAATTTCAGGAGACTAACTATAAGATCTTAACCAAATGGTATAGAACCCCGGCCCTGCTAGCCAAAATATATCCCCAAACCCCGGACGCGTGCTGGAGATGTCAGGACAGAAGAGGCGACCTGCTACATATCTGGTGGTCCTGCCCCTTGGTTCTGCCAGTATGGCAGGATATTGTTAACCTCTACAATGCGGTGCACAAAGATAGTGTGGTCCTCACGCTGGAGATGGCTCTGCTGTCCATGATCCCGAGACATCTGTCCAAAGCCAAAAAGGGAACCCTCAGATTCAGGAATTCCCTGGAATTAAAGGTCTGGCTCGAAACAGGTACAATGTCTTCTTCCTAGATACTAGCAGCTCGTCCATTGTCTCATAATCTACAAGACCCACTCGGAGCTCTCGTCAGCAGATGTCCACTCCCCTCCTCCCCCCCTCCCAGGTCCCGATCCCATCCCTCATTCCCCCCAATCTCCTAATTTTCCCCACTCCATCCTACTTTCTTTTCCCTCCTTGCCTTGTTGTCTACACCTAGTTATCATATAAGTCAACAGCATCAAATTAAACGCAGCCCCTTGCCTCCTGCCCCTTGGCTCAGATGAGCATAATAACCAGGGGATGGTCAACAAATAAACAAACTTATAACGATTGACCCGATTAGGGTTTCTGACCCACACGGCTGATCCCTGAAGGCTGCATTGTGATTTCTCATGTTTTAAGGCTGTATAAGAACCACATTATACCTTAAGCAGTTTCCTAATTTGTTCTTTATTGTAAACCAATAAACATATTTTGAACCATATAATAAAAGAATCTAAATCATAAAACAAGAAAGCATATTTGGTATCTCTCAAAGTAACGTATTATTTACCCCATGAGGTGAACATCTTCCAAAAAAATAATAATAAAGAGCGCCAGGTCACCCTGTCTCCGAGAAAAAATCCTATAAAAAGTAATAAAAAAGTCATATGTATTTCAATATGGTACCATCGCAAACTACAGGAGTTCTTGCACAACTATGTGGACAGAAAATGTAAAAAGTTATTGTTTGCAGAAGATGGCGGCAGAAAATAATTTAAAAAAATTAAATGTCCTTGCAAAAAAATAAAAGTAGTACAGCAAAAAAAAAACACCAATATAAATTTGGTATTGTATTAAATCTTACTGACCCATAGAATAAAGCCGTCCTGTTATTATGGTATTTATGTTGTAGGTTGTGTGCCGTAAAAACAAGACGCACAGAAAGATGGCAGAATTTCACTTATTTTTTATTTTACTCCAATCAGTATTTTTTAAAGGTTTTTCTGCACATTATTGTACATTAAATAATACCATTGAAAAATACAGCTTGTCCTACAAAAGACGAGCCTCATACAGCGATGTTAATGGGTAAACAAAGGATGATGAGGGGGAGGAGAAAACAAAAATGGAAAAACGAAAAAAAGCTTTGTCACTAAGGGGTTAAGAGTATAAATGTTGTGCCCCTATTGTGTTGCGAGAATACACTCATGTGAATGAGCCCTGAAGGTTATTTTCTTAGGACCTTTTTACACCAGACGGCGTGTCGGTGCAGATGCTCTATAGATCGTCCAGCGCTAATCGTTCTTGTGCTTCTACACAGTAGGGATCATCGCTCAGTGAATGGAGGTGCAGCGAGTCGGGGATCATTCCAGCCGCCTCCATTCACGGTATGCAGTGCGTCGTTCATAGATGAGCGGCTGCCTGTTTACACGGGCCAGGCCGTCGTTCAGTCGGGGATGTATTTACACGGAGCGATAGCGCTTAGTTTCCCGCTGGATGCCGGAATCGGAACGACTCATCGGTCCTGTAAAAGGTCCTTATTCAGCACTTTATTTGTGATAAGTTTATTTTTGTTTTCTCCTTGTAGATTAATGACGAGAATCATATAGAATGATAATAATGACATTGCAGGGAGGGGAACCAGCTGGAAACGGCACAAAAGGAAAGAAATGGGCAAAAGGTGGGCATTAATGTGGGCACACAAAAGTGTGGTTGAAAAGGTTAAATGGGTTTGGCCCACTGATGTACCACACGGAGGGTCCTGCCCGGCATCACATACAGATGAGTTCAGCCCGATCCAAAGGGTTTCTACAAAATGCTATGGAATATGAACTTCAGAAACAGAGGATTGCTGCTGCCTGCTCTTATATTTCCTGAAGGTCATACAAATAGCTACCAATATAAATCTGCAGGGGGCGCCCTCTAACCTCATGCCTGCCCGGCAAAGAATTACATCTTCCTACATAAAACAAAAGAAATCCTCATGGTCAAAGGGACCTGGTCCTTCAGCCCAGAGGCGTAACTTGAAGCTCCCGGGCCCCAATGCAAAACTTGTAACAGGGCCCCCAACTATAATGCTGTATTCATAGTACTGGGTTCCCTATATAGAGAACAGAGGCCTTATGGGCCCCCTAAGGTTCCTGGGCCCGGGTGCAACCGCATTCCCTGCATCCTCTATAGTTACGCCCCTGCTTCAGCCGCTAGGACTTACTATTCTTATACAGAGGAGTCTACATCCTGGTGGTCGGAGGGATCTGCTGCTTCAGCCGCTAGGACTTACTATTCTTATATAGAGGAATCTACATCCTGGTGGTCAGAGGGATCTGGTCCTTCATCTACTAGGACTTACTATTCTTATATAGAGGAGTCTACATCTTAGTGGTCAGACGGATCTGGTCCTTCAGCCAATAGGATTTACTATTCTTATACAGAGGAGTTTACATCCTGGTGGTCTGAGGGATTGGGTCCTTCAGCTGCTAGGATATACTATTCTTATACAGAGGAGTAAACATCCTTCTGGTCAGAGGGATCTGGTCCTTCAGCCACTAGCACTGACTATTCTTATACAGAGGAGTCTACATCACGGTGGTCAGAGGGATCTGGTCCTTCAGCCACTAGGACTTACCATTCTTATACAGAGGAGTCTACATCCTGGTACGCAAAGGGATCTGCTCCTTCAACCACTAGGACTTACTATTCTTATACAGAGGAATCTACATCCTGGTGGTCAGAGTGATCTGGTCCTTCAGCCACTAGGACTTACTATTCTAATACTAAGGAATCTACATCACGGTGGTCAGAGGGATCTGGTCCTTCAGCCACTAGGACTTACTATTCTTATACAGAGGAGTCTACATCCTGGTGGTCAGAGGGATCTGGTCCTTTAGGCACTAGGACATACTATTCTTATACAGAGGAGTCTACATCCTGGTGGTCAGAGGGATCTGGTCCTTCAGCCACTAGGACTTACTATTCTTATACAGAGGAGACTAAATCCTGGTGGTCAGAGGGATCTGATCCTTCAGCCGCTAGGAGATACTATTCTTATACAGAGGAGTTTACATCATGTTTACAATGATAAAGTAGCTCCATCACTTGACTTTCACCCTATTGGTGGATCTATAGAGTTGGTTGTGAATACTGGTACAATTGTACATGGGAGGTGCTACCAGCCAGATGTCTACCTGTACAAGACAGGATAAGACATACACAGTGGGAGAAAAATGTCTTAAGGCACAACGACTCAAAAAAATGGTGATAATGAGATATAAAGATTTTATGATCTAAGGAGTAAAACCAGCAGAACAAATGAATTTGGAGGAATAACCTCTTCTTTAGAGATTGCTGGGGCAAGACAGGCTACAGTGCATAGAAAAAGGTAGAAGTCTAAAAATAAAATGGAAGGAAAAGTAGAAACCACAGTGACCCCAGTAGTAATAGTGTCCCCCCTCACCACAGTGGCCCCAGTAGTAATAGTGTCCTCCCTCACCACAGTGGCCCCAGTAGTAATAGTGTTCCCCCTGCCGCACATTTACCCCAGTAGTAATAGTGTCCCCCCTCACCACAGTGACCCCTAGTAGTAATAGTGTCCCCCCTCACCACAGTGACCCCAGTACTAATAGTGTCCCCCCTCACCACAGTGACCCCAGTACTAATAGTGTCCCCCCTCACCACAGTGACCCCAGTACTAATAGTGTCTCCCCTCACCACAGTGACCCCAGTACTAATAGTGTCCCCCACACCACAGTGACCCCAGTACTAATAGTGTCCCCCACACCACAGTGACCCCAGTAGTAATAGTGTCCTCCCACCACAGTGACCCCAGTAGTAATAGTGTCCTCCCACCACAGTGACCCCAGTAGTAATAGTGTCCCCCACACCACAGTGACCCCAGTAGTAATAGTGTCCCCCCCTCTCCACAGTGGCCCCAGTAGTAATAGTGGCCCCCCTCTCCACAGTGGCCCCAGTAGTAAGAGTGTCCTCCCTCTCCACAGCGGCCCCAGTAGTAATAGTGGACTCCCTCTCCACAGTGGCCCCAGTAGTAAGAGTGTCCTCCCTCTCCACAGCGGCCCCAGTAGTAATAGTGTCCTCCCTCTCCACAGCGGCCCCAGTAGTAATAGTGTCCTCCCTCACCACAGTGGCCCCAGTAGTAAGAGTGTCCTCCCTCTCCACAGTGGCCCCAGTAGTAATACTGTCCCCCCTCACCACAGTGGCCCCAGTAGTAATAGTGTCCCCCCTCACCACAGTGGCCCCAGTAGTAATAGTGTCCCCCCTCACCACAGTGGCCCCAGTAGTAATAGTGTTCCCCCTGCCGCACATTTACCCCAGTAGTAATAGTGTCCCCCCTCACCACAGTGACCCACTAGTAATAGTGTCCTCCCACCACAGTGGCCCCAGTAGTAAGAGTGTCCCCCCTCACCACAGTGACCCCAGTAGTAATAGTGTCCCACCTCACCACAGTGGCCCCAGTAGTAATAGAGTCCCCCCTCACCACAGTGACCCCAGTAGTAATAGTGTCCCCCCTCACCACAGTGGCCCCAGTAGTAATAGTGTCCCCCCTCACCACAGTGGCCCCAGTAGTAATAGTGTCCTCCCTCACCACAGTGGCCCCAGTAGTAATAGTGTTCCCCCTGCCGCACATTTACCCCAGTAGTAATAGTGTCCCCCCTCACCACAGTGACCCCTAGTAGTAATAGTGTCCCCCCTCACCACAGTGACCCCAGTACTAATAGTGTCCCCCCTCACCACAGTGACCCCAGTACTAATAGTGTCCCCCCTCACCACAGTGACCCCAGTACTAATAGTGTCTCCCCTCACCACAGTGACCCCAGTACTAATAGTGTCCCCCACACCACAGTGACCCCAGTACTAATAGTGTCCCCCACACCACAGTGACCCCAGTAGTAATAGTGTCCTCCCACCACAGTGACCCCAGTAGTAATAGTGTCCTCCCACCACAGTGACCCCAGTAGTAATAGTGTCCCCCACACCACAGTGACCCCAGTAGTAATAGTGTCCCCCCCTCTCCACAGTGGCCCCAGTAGTAATAGTGGCCCCCCTCTCCACAGTGGCCCCAGTAGTAAGAGTGTCCTCCCTCTCCACAGCGGCCCCAGTAGTAATAGTGGACTCCCTCTCCACAGAGGCCCCAGTAGTAAGAGTGTCCTCCCTCTCCACAGCGGCCCCAGTAGTAATAGTGTCCTCCCTCACCACAGTGGCCCCAGTAGTAAGAGTGTCCTCCCTCTCCACAGTGGCCCCAGTAGTAATACTGTCCCCCCTCACCACAGTGGCCCCAGTAGTAATAGTGTCCCCCCTCACCACAGTGGCCCCAGTAGTAATAGTGTCCCCCCTCACCACAGTGGCCCCAGTAGTAATAGTGTTCCCCCTGCCGCACATTTACCCCAGTAGTAATAGTGTCCCCCCTCACCACAGTGACCCACTAGTAATAGTGTCCTCCCACCACAGTGGCCCCAGTAGTAAGAGTGTCCCCCCTCACCACAGTGACCCCAGTAGTAATAGTGTCCCACCTCACCACAGTGGCCCCAGTAGTAATAGAGTCCCCCCTCACCACAGTGACCCCAGTAGTAATAGTGTCCCCCCTCACCACAGTGGCCCCAGTAGTAATAGTGTCCCCCCTCACCACAGTGACCCACTAGTAATAGTGTCCTCCCTCACCACAGTGGCCCCAGTAGTAATAGTGTCCCCCCTGCCGCACAGTTACCCCAATCGTAATAGTGTCCCCCCTCACCACAGTGACCCCAGTAGTAATAGTGTCCCCCCTCACCACAGTGACCCCAGTAGTAATAGTGTCCCCCCTCACCACAGTGGCCCCAGTAGTAATAGTGTCCCCCCTCACCACAGTGGCCCCAGTAGTAATAGTGTCCCCCCTCACCACAGTGGCCCCAGTAGTAATAGTGTCCCCCACACCACAATGACCCCAGTAGTAATAGTGTCCCCCACACCACAGTGACACCAGTAGTAATAGTGTCCCCCACACCACAGTGACCCCAGTAGTAATAGTGTCCCCCCCTCTCCACAGTGGCCCCAGTAGTAATAGTGGCCCCCCTCTCCACAGTGGCCCCAGTAGTAAGAGTGTCCTCCCTCTCCACAGTGGCCCCAGTAGTAATAGTGTCCCCCCTGCCGCACAGTTACCCCAGTTGTAATAGTGTCTCCCCTCACCACAGTGACCCCAGTAGTAATAGTGCCCCCCTCAAGACAGTGGCCCCAGTAGTAATAGTGTCCCCCCTCACCACAGTGACCCCAGTAGTAATAGTGTCCCCCCTCACCACAGTGGCCCCAGTAGTAATAGTGTCCCCCACACCACAGTGACCCCAGTAGTAATAGTGTTCCCCCTGCCGCACATTTACCCCAGCAGTAATAGTGTCCCCCCTCACCACAGTGACCCACTAGTAATAGTGTCCTCCCTCACCACAGTGGCCCCAGTAGTAATAGTGTCCCCCCTGCCGCACAGTTACCCCAGTTGCAATAGTGTCCCCCCTCACCACACTGACCCCAGTAGTAATAGTGTCCCCCCTCACCACAGTGGCCCCAGTAGTAGTAGTGTCCCCCCTCACCACAGTGACCCCAGTAGTAATAGTGTCCCCCCTCACCACAGTGGCCCCAGTAGTAATAGTGTCCCCCACACCAGTGACCCCAGTAGTAATACTGTCCCCCACACCACAGTGACCCCAGTAGTAATAGTGTCCCCCACACCACAGTGACCCCAGTAGTAATAGTGTCCCCCCCTCTCCACAGTGGCCCCAGTAGTAATAGTGGCCCCCGTCTCCACAGTGGCCCCAGTAGTAATAGTGTCCCCCCTCACCACAGTGGCCCAGTAGTAATAGTGTCCCCCCTCACCACAGTGGCCCAGTAGTAATAGTGGCCCCCATCTCCACAGTGGCCTCAGTAGTAAAAGTGTCCCCCCTCACCACAGTGACCCCAGTACTAACAGTGTCCCCCACACCACAGTGACCCCAGTAGTAATAGTGTCCTCCCACCACAGTGACCCCAGTAGTAATACTGTCCCCCCACCACAGTGGCCCCAGTAGTAATAGTGTCCCCCCCTCTCCACAGTGGCCCCAGTAGTAAGAGTGTCCTCCCTCTCCACAGTGGCCCCAGTAGTAATAGTGGTCTCCCTCTCCACAGTGGCCCCAGTAGTAATAGTGGTCTCCCTCTCCACAGTGGCCCCAGTAGTAAGAGTGTCCTCCCTCTCCACAGTGGCCCCAGTAGTAATAGTGGCCTCCCTCTCCACAGTGGCCCCAGTAGTAATAGTGGCCTCCCTCTCCACAGTGGCCCCAGTAGTAAGACTGTCCTCCCTCTCCACAGCGGCCCCAGTAGTAATAGTGTCCTCCCTCACCACAGTGGCCCCAGTAGTAATAGTGTCCTCCCTCACAACAGTGGCCCCAGTAGTAAGAGTGTCCTCCCTCTCCACAGTGGCCCCAGTAGTAATAGTGTCCTCCCTCTCCACAGTGGCCCCAGTAGTAATAGTGTCCTCCCTCACCACAGTGGCCCAGTAGTAATAGTGTCCCCCCTCACCACAGTGGCCCCAGTAGTAATAGTGTTCCCCCTCACCACAGTGGCCCCAGTAGTAATAGTGTTCCCCCTGCCGCACATTTACCCCAGTAGTAATAGTGTCCCCCCTCACCACAGTGACCCAGTAGTAATAGTGTCCTCCCTCACCACAGTGGCCCCAGTAGTAATAGTGTCTCCCCTGCCGCACAGTTACCCCAGTTGTAATAGTGTCCCCCCTCACCACAGTGACCCCAGTAGTAATAGTGTCCCCCCTCACCACAGTGACCCCAGTAGTAATAGTGTCCCCCCTCACCACAGTGGCCCAAGTAGTAATAGTGTCCCCCACACCACAGTGAACCCCAGTAGTAATAGTGCCCCCCCCTCTCCACAATGGCCCGAGTAGTAATAGTGGCCCCCCTCTCCACAGTGGCCCCAGTAGTAAGAGTGTCCTCTTTCTCCACAGTGGCCCCAGTAGTAATAGTGTCCCCCCTCACCACAGTGGCCCAGTAGTAATAGTGTCCACCCTCACCACAGTGGCCCAGTAGTAATAGTGTCCCCCCTCAAGACAGTGGCCCCAGTAGTAATAGTGTCTCCCCTCACCACAGTGGCCCAGTAGTAATAGTGGCCCCCATCTCCACAGTGGCCCCAGTAGTAACAGTGTCCCCCCTCACCACAGTGGCCCCAGTAGTAATAGTGTCCCCCCTCACCACAGTGGCCCCAGTAGTAATAGTGTCCCCCCTCACCACAGTGGCCCCAGTAGTAATAGGGTCCTCCCTCACCACAATGGCCCCAGTAGTAATAGTGTCCCCCTAACCACAGTGGCCCCAGTAGTAATAGTGTCCCCCCTCACCACAGTGGCCCCAGTAGTAATAGGGTCCTCCCTCACCACAATGGCCCCAGTAGTAATAGTGTCCCCCTAACCACAGTGGCCCAAATAGTAATAGTGTCCCCCCTCACCACAGTGGCCCAGTAGTAATAGTGTCCTCCCTCACCACAGTGGCCCCAGTAGTAATAGTGTCCCCCCCTCCACAGTGGCCCCAGTAGTAATAGTGTCCCCCCTCACCACAGTGGCCCCAATAGTAATAGTGTCCCCCCCTCCACAGTGGCCCCAGTAGTAATAGTGCCCCCCCTCACCACAGTGGCCCCAGTAGTAATAGTGTCCCCCCTCACCACAGTGGCCCCAGTAGTAATAGTGTCCCCCCTCACCACAGTGGCCCCAGTAGTAATAGTGTCCTCCCTCACCACAGTGGCCCCAGTAGTAATAGTGTCCCCCCTCACCACAGTGGCCCCAATAGTAATAGTGTCTCCCCCTCCACAGTGGCCCCAGTAGTAATAGTGTCCCCCCTTACCACAGTGGCCCCAGTAGTAACTGTCACCCCCTGAAACCAATATACTTGCCTCTTCCTGGTCTTCTAAGCTCCTCTTTTAGACTCAATCAGAACTCACTGATCTCTTCCTGCAGTGTCGGACAGCGGTGAGCTTCCAGGACCTGTGATGATGTCACCGTCATGTGATCACTAATGTGGGAGGAGCCGGGTAACAGCGTCTGCAGGATTTCGTTGCTGGATGATCAGGAGGTGTGGATACCTACCGCAGCTCTGCAACAGCCACAATACAGAGTACCCCAAAATGACAATGGGCATAGATGTGTATACAGCTGTGTATATAATCATATCCACCGCAGCTCTGCTACAGCCACAATACAGAGTACCCAAAAATGACAATGGGCATAGATGTGTATACAGCTGTGTATATAATCATATCCACCCCAGCTCTGCTACAGCCACAATACAGAGTATCCCAAAAATGGCAATGGGCATAGATGTGTATACAGCTGTGTATATAATCATATCCACCCCAGCTCTGCTACAGCCACAATACAGAGTACCCCAAAAATGACAATGGGCATAGATGTGTATACAGCTGTGTATATAATCATACCTATCCCAGCTCTGCTACAGCCACAATACAGAGTACCCAAAATTGACAATGGGCATAGATGTGTATACAGCTGCGTATATAATCATACCTACCGCAGCTCTGCTACAGCCACCATACAGAGTACCCAAAAATGACAATGGGCATAGATGTGTATACAGCTGTGTATATAATCATACCTACCCCAGCTCTACTATAGCCACAATACATAGTACCCAAAAAATGACAATGGCCATAGATGTGTATACAGCGGTGTATATAATCATATCCACCCCAGCTCTGCTACAGCCACAATACAGAGTACCCAAAAATGACAATGGGCATAGATGTTGTGAGGGATTAGCGTTTAGGATCGGTAGCAACCTGGGCATGAGCAGTCAGAGACAGTGACACATAGGATAAAGTCTTTAGTCCAGGCTTTGCCTGGGTTTATTTCCAAGCAAACAAAAGCAAAATACAGGCCTTAACATCAGGCAAACATAACGTAAATCCTGCTCGTCTGAGCACTTACTAAACATGTAGCGTCCCTGTCTACGTACTGGTAAACAAATGGCCCCTGCACACAGTCAGCCAGGACTCTCAGACCTGCAAAGGTCGCAGCTCTCCCTCTAGGGCCTGTAGGCCCAGGCTTTATAAGGCCTGGTACCAGCCCCACCTGGTACGTGGGAGTGACCATCCCACCCTTCGCTTTGGTCACTCCAGGAAAAGCCGGCCCGGATTATGCGGCTTGGAGCCACTTACTCACTACAACGTGTTAGTGGCTTAATGCTACTAACACTATACTGCCGGCTTCCTCCACCGAGCCCAGGCTGCTCGGTGGCACGTATCTGCCCAAGCGCTCCCCAAAGCCTCATAGGAGAGCATCCTAGGCGACACATACCTGCCCTCCAGCACCTTGCCGGTCACCGTCTCACATACCCTCCCCCTCTGTTCGAGCCTGTGGGGTCGGACACCTTTCGCCGTCATGCAATGCGTCCTTGATAGGGCATCGGCATTGCCCTGTAGCTTTCCGGCCCTGTGCTCTACCGAAAACTAAAGTTTTGAAGGGTCAGGAACCATCTAGTGACTCTGGCATTTCTTTCTTTTGCCTGTGACATCCAGGTTAAGGGGGAGTGGTCTGTGATCAGCCTGAAGTGCCGACCTAGCAGGTAGTATTTTAGGGATTCCAGGGCCCACTTGATGGCTAGGCACTCTCGCTCAACGATACTGTAATTTTTTTCGGGTGGCGTGAGCTTCCTGCTCAGATATATCACGGGATGTTCCTCTCCCTCTACTTCCTGGGACAGAACTGCTCCCAGTCCCACATCGGACGCGTCTGTTTGGACAATAAATTCTCTTTTAAAATTGGGTGTGACCAATACTGGACGTCTACAGAGTGCCCGTTTTAACTCTTGGAATGCCTTTTCTGCGTCAGGGTTCCACTTGACCATGACTGACTTACTGTTCTTGGTCAAGTCTGTTAGGGGCGCTGCTATGCTAGCAAAGTTTTGCATGAACCGCCTATAGTACCCTACAATGCCTAAAAAGGCTCTCACCTGCTTTTTAGTTGTGGGTTGTGGCCAGTCCTGAACGGCTTCAACTTTATTGACCTGGGGTTTTATAATACCCCTGCCTATTACATACCCCAGGTACCGTGCTTCTTCAAGACCCAGGGCGCACTTCTTTGGGTTTGCTGTGAGCCCTGCTTTTCTAAGGGAGTTCAGTACTGCCTGTACCTTGGGTAGATGGCTGTCCCAGTCTTCGCTAAAGATGATGATATCATCTAAATATGCTGACGCATATTGACGATGGGGTTTGAGTATGATATCCATCAATCTTTGGAAGGTTGCTGGGGCTCCATGCAAACCGAAGGGTAGGCAGATGTACTGAAACAACCCTTCAGGTGTGGCAAACGCAGTCTTTTCTTTCGCGCTCTCTGTAAGGGGAACCTGCCAGTAGCCTTTAGTAAGGTCGAGAGTGGAAAAGTATCTGGCATGACCCAGTCTCTCAATTAACTCGTCCACTCTCGGCATTGGGTATGCGTCAAATTTTGACACGTCATTTAGCTTCCGGAAGTCGTTACAGAAGCGCAGAGAGCCATCAGGTTTGGTATCAGCACGATAGGGCTGGACCATTCGCTTTTCGACTCCTCAATTACTCCGAGGTCTAGCATTTTCTTGACCTCCTCTGAGATGGCTCGTCTGCGGGCTTCTAGAACCCTGTACGGTTTCAACTGAACCTTTACCCCTGGTTCAGTTATAATGTCGTGTTTTATGACACCAGTACGCCCTGGTATATCAGAGAACACATCCGCATTACGTCGTATAAATTCCCTAGACTCTTGCTGTTGGGACTTGGACAGGGACCCTGATACACACACCTCTGGGACCCCACCATGGGGGGTGCTCACTGCAGTCAGGGCTTCTCTGTCCTTCCATGGCTTAATTAGGTTTACATGGTACAACTGTTCTGGTTTCCGCCTACCTGGCTGGTACACCTTATAATTTACCTCTCCGACTTTCTCAATTATTTCATAGGGCCCTTGCCATTTTGCTAGGAATTTACTTTCTAGGGTGGGCACCAACACTAGTACCCGATCCCCAGGGTTGAAGGTTCTCACCTTGGCGGACCAGTTATATACCCGGCTTTGGGCTTCCTGAGCCTGCTGTAAATGTTCTCTAACAATGGGCATGACCGCCGCAATTCGATCTTGCATGAGGGAGATGTGTTCAATAACACTCCTGTAGGGGGTGGACTCGTGCTCCCAGGTCTCCTTAGCTACATCAAGGAGCCCTCGGGGATGTCTACCATAAACTAATTCAAAGGGAGAGAACCCAGTGGAGGATTGTGGTACTTCACGGATTGAGAACATTAAATATGGCAGCAGACAGTCCCAGTCCTTCCCATCCTTATTGACCACCTTTTTGAGCATGCTTTTTAGGGTCTTATTAAATCTCTCAACCAGACCATCCGTTTGTGGGTGATACACAGATGTCCGTAAGTGCTTAATATTCAGCAGCTTACACAATTCCTTCATGACCTTTGACATAAAGGGGGTTCCTTGGTCCGTCAGGATCTCTTTTGGTATGCCCGTGCGGGAGAACATGTGAAGTAGTTCCTTTGCAATACCCTTGGATGACGTATTGCGTAAAGGAACGGCTTCGGGGTAACAGGTGGCATAGTCTACAACCACTAATATATGTTGGTGACCCCGGGCAGACTTTACCAAGGGCCCAACTAGGTCCATAGCGATCCGCTCAAACGGCACCTCTATGATGGGCAAGGGCACTAAGGGGCTCCGGTAATGGGGCATAGGAGCTGTTATTTGACACTCCGGGCACGACTCGCAGTAACGTTTTACATCACCATATACCCCCGGCCAGAAAAAACGCTGAAGGATGCGTTCCCTAGTCTTTTCGCTCCCGAGATGACCTCCCAGCACATGCTTGTGCGCCAGGTCTAAGACCATCCTGCGATAAGACTGAGGTACCACCAGCTGTTCCACCACCTCCCCACGGACCTTGTCAACCTGATACAACAACTCTTGATTGACTGCCAGGTATGGAAACACAGTATCAGCCCCCGGGAATTGAGGCTCCCCATTCAGTACTTTAACATTTTCCCTGGCCTTTACTAAGGTGGGGTCTCGGAGCTGCTCAGTTCCGAAATTGGCACGTGAGACCTCTAAGTCAGGCATAGCAACCACTTCGTCCTGTACCTCTGTCTCACCCGCTAGTACTGTTAAGGGAAAGTTATCCCCATTCTCTTGGGTCACCCCTACTGCTGGAACCGTACCCTCAGAGTCAAACGGTTCTGGACACACATCATACACATTTGCATTATCATGAACCTTATTTGCAGACGACCCTTGGTGCCGCCACAAGTACCAAAATAGGGGAAAGTCTCTCCCGAGGATCACGGTGTGCATTAAGGATTTTACGACGCCCACCTCATGGGTGGCAAGTCCACACGGAGTATCAAGTCGTACAAGGGCAATAGGATACTCCTTGGTGTCCCCATGCACACAAACAACCACCATGCGACGGCTGGTGAAGGTTGTGGGATCGACCAGGCTGGAGTGCACCATTGTAACCAAGCTCCCTGAGTCCAGTAGAGCAGTCACCGCAAAGTCATTCACCTTCAGGTGACATAATGGTCGATCAGTCTCTGACGCAGTCTCTGCCGAACACACTGGCCGTGCGAACATCGACCTCCGCCGGGCAGAGTCACAGTCCATTGGTTCCACGGTAAGTGGACAGTTGGCAGCAAGATGCCCGGGCTCATGACAGCGCCAACATCGTATGGAGGCCTGGTCTCCTTGGGGTTCTACCCGGGACCCGAATGTCCATTTGGGGCTCCTCCTCTGCCCCAAACGATCCCGCTCTGAGCCGCCTCCCCTTGGGACACTTTTGACACCCCTTACATATGGAACAGTCTTACCAGGGGCTCCAGCCGACTTGCTGTTCACGGGGTTGGAACGTCCAGGAGGCACGGCTTGCAGTAAGTCCTCCGTGGCTTTATACCTCTCGACGAGGCTCACGAGTTGGTCCACGTCCTGAGGACCTCCTTGTCCCACCTAGTGCTGGATTGCGGGGGGCAACGAGCGTATAAACTTATCCAGAACCACTTTCTGTACGATCTCTGCCGGGGACGACTCCTCCGGCTGCAGCCACTTTCTCACCAGGTGGAACAGGTCGTACATCTGGGAGCGAGCTGGTAGGTCGTCCGTGAAAGTCCAGGTGTGCACGCGTCGGGCCCGCACATGGGTGTCCACGCCCAAGCATGCCAGGATCTCACCTTTGAGCTTATTATAGTCCTTGGCATCCTGCTCACCGAGGTCAAAATAGGCCTTTTGGGGTTCTCCTGTCAGGAAAGGCGCTACTACCTCCGCCCACTGAGGCGCTGATAATTTCTCCCTCTCGGCCACTCTCTCAAAGACCGCCAGATGGCCACCGATGACATCGGTGGCCGTCATCTTTTGGAAGGCCGCCTGTACCGCGGCACGGGGGTGGGGAGCGAACCAGACGACCTCTGCACACTTTGCGCCAGGAGAGCATTAGTCTCGGCCTGAGCTCTCATCGCCTCCTCATGGATCTTTTGCTGGGTCGCCGCCACTTGTTGCTGCTGGGCCAACGCTTGCTGTTGCTGCACGTTCATTTGTACCAGCTGCTTTATCAGTTCCTCCATCTTGGCAGTGTCTGGTTGATGCGCCATTGCAGCTTTCACCCAGGACATGGGGGTTACAGCACTCTCCAGTCAATCTCTGTTGGGCGGTTGCCCTTAGCAACGGGTCTCCAGCTGCTGCAGCAAAATGTCCATTAATTGGTGTATGTCTCTTTAAGACCGCTGCCCGCATCCGAACACCATATGTGAGGGATTAGCGTTTAGGATCGGTAGCAACCTGGGCATAAGCAGTCAGAGAAAGTGACACATAGGATAAAGTCTTTAGTCCAGGCTTCGCCTGGGTTTATTTCCAAGCAAACAAAAGCAAAATACAGGCCTTAACATCAGGCAAACATAACGTAAATCCTGCTCGTCTGAGCACTTACTAAACATGTAGCGTCCCTGTCTACGTACTGGTAAACAAATGGCTCCTGCACACAGCCATCCAGGACTCTCAGACCTGCAAAGGTCTCAGCTCAGCTCTAGGCCCTGTAGGCCCAGGCTTTATAAGGCCTGGTACGTGGGAGTGACCATCCCATCCTTCACTTTGGTCACTCCAGGAAAAGTTGGCCCGGATTATGCGGCTTGGAGCCACTTACTTGCTACAATGTGTTAGTAGCTTAATGCCACTAACACTATACTGCCGGCTTCCTCCACCGAGCCCAGGCTGCTCGGTGGCACGTATCTGCCCAAGCGCTCCCCAAAGCCTCATAGGAGAGCATCCTAGGCGACACATACCTGCCCTCCAGCACCTTGCCGGTCACCGTCTCACAATGTGTATACAGCTATGTATATAATCATACCTACCGCAGCTCTGCTACAGCCACACTACAGAGTACCCAAAAATGACAATGGGCATAGATGTGTATACAGCTGTGTATATAATCATACCTACCCCAGCTCTGCTACAGCCACAATACAGAGTACCCAAAAATGACAATGTGCATAGATGTGTATACAGCTGTGCATATAATCATACCTACCGCAGCTCTGCTATAGCCACAATACAGAGTACCCAAAAATGACAATGGGCATAGATGTGTATACAGCTGTGTATATAATCATACTTACCGCAGCTCTGCTATAGCCACAATACAGAGTACCCAAAAATGACAATGGGCATAGATGTGTATACAGCTGTGTATATAATCATACCTACCCCAGCTCTGCTACAGCCACAATACAGAGTACCCAAAAATGACAATGGGCATAGATGTGTATACAGCTGTGTATATAATCATATCCACCCCAGCTCTGCTACAGCCGCAATACATAGTACCCCAAAATGACAATGGGCATAGATGTGTATACAGCTGTGTATATAATCATATCCACCGCAGCTCTGCAACAGCCACAATACAGAGTACCCAAAAATGGCAATGGGCATAGATGTGTATACAGCTGTGTATATAATCATATCCACCCCAGCTCTGCTACAGCCACAATACAGAGTACCAAAAATGACAATGCGCATAGATGTGTATACAGCTGTGTATATAATCATATCCACCGCAGCTCTGCTACAGCCACAATACAGAGTACCCAAAAATGGCAATGGGCATAGATGTGTATACAGCTGTGTATATAATCATATCCACCCCAGCTCTGCTACAGCCACAATACAGAGTACCAAAAATGACAATGGGCATAGATGTGTATACGGCTGTGTATATAATCATACCTACCACAGCTCTGCTACAGCCACACTACAGAGTACCCAAAAATGACAATGGGCATAGATGTGTATACAGCTGTGTATATAATTACACCTACCGCAGCTCTGCTACAGCCACAATACAGAGAACCCAAAAATGACAATGGGCATAGATGTGTATACAGCTGTGTATATAATCATACCTACCACAGCTCTGCTACAGCCACAATACAGAGTACCCCAAAATGACAATGGGTATAGATGTGTATACAGCTGTGTATATAATCATATCCACCCCAGCTCTGCTACAGCCACAATACAGAGTACCCCAAAATGACAATGGGCATAGATGTGTATACAGCTGTGTATATAATCATATCCACCCCAAAAGATAGTCTCAACACAGATTAGGAATATAGAAAAAAATCTTTACCAATCATTAAAATATTTTTATATAAAATGTCTGAGTGTCACAGGAGCGGGCAGCCCTCAAACCACACAGTACAGAGTGTCACAGGAGCGGGCAGCCCTCACACCACACAGTACAGAGTGTCACAGGAGCAGGCAGCCATCACACCGCACAGTACAGAGTGTCACAGGAGCGGGCAGCCCTCACATCACACAGTACAGAGTGTCACAGGAGCGGGCAGCCCTCACACCACACAGTACAGAGTGTCACAGGAGCGGGCAGCCCTCATACCACACAGTACAGAGTGTCACAGGAGCGGGCAGCCCTCACACCACACAGTACAGAGTGTCACAAGAGCAGGCAGCCCTCACACCACACAGTACAGAGTGTCACAGAAGCGGGCAGCCCTCACACCACACAGTACAGAGTGTCACAGGAGCGGGCAGCCCTCACACCACACAGCACATCATCAGTAACATCTGCATTGGTACAATGGTTGATGTGCCACATGTGTTGCAGTGTATAACCAGCATCATATCACAATACATTACTAGCAGTCACATGTTACCACACAGACTACATGAACATAACACCATATAAAGCACAGACCTAGATGCACCCGACACAAGGGATCACCCAAAAGATGGCTTATTCTAGGGCAGTAGTGGCGAACCTATGGCACACGTTCCAGAGGCGGCACGCACAGCCCTCCCTGCTGAGTAGCTGTTCATCTCACCCTTGCAGGAAGTAGGGATTCAATTATATTACCTACAAACAGTCCTCCACCAATAACAGACTCGTGAACAAGGATTCCTACTCAGACCCATTCGTTCCTCTAGGACTGCAATATCATTTTAGGATCTGCGCCCATCAGTCTATGCCGAGAGTAAAGTAAACATCTAACAAGCGGGGATATAGATAAAAACATAAACAGGACCAAAAAGGTCTACTGCAACACATAAAAATACATGATGTCTCTAGCGGGATTCACACCAAGGCCCCCACATTACATGACAACAGTGTTATCCATTGAGCCCCACGTCCACATACCTAAAGCTGGAGAAAAATAGTATATACCATCTAAAGACTTATTTACACGAGCGTATATCTGCAGGGGTATTAGAGCCTACCAATATACGCTTCCATCTGTGCAGTCACCCCTTTCCCTCCCCCTCACTGACTCTCTGCCTCTCTCCTCCGCTCTGGCGTCTGCAATGGCAGTGAGCAGGACAGGGGCGGAGCTTAGCTCCACTTTTTTTCCCGCCCACTCCCATTTCTGGCTGTAGATAAGGGTTGGGAGCTTAGCTCCGCCTTATCCCGCCCACTCCCAATGCAAATCGCTCAGAGATGAGGAGAAAGATAGACAGCCAGTGAGGGAGAAGGAATGGGGGATTGCTCAGATGAAAACGTGTATCAGCCGGCCATGAAAACGCCGGCCAATATACGATCGTGTAAATAAGCCCGAAAAAAGGGCAAAAATAAGAGATATATAAATATTTCACATACAGAACTACAAAATAAGTGAAAAATAAAAAGTACACCCCCATGTGAAGTGTAAACTGAGGGAAATGAATAAATATCTTTACATCTGATGTATACATACATTTCTCACAGAGGTCATTGGCTGTTACTATGCACTCTAAAAAGGAGGAAGTGGGGAACATGAACACACTTATGAACTGTTAAAACCAATATATACAACATATACCAGGGCCCAGTTCAAGGACATCCGCAGCACATATAGAGTTCTACAAGAATGATACAAAGCTATCGGCTTCATTAAGGCCTAATGGTGAGATAGTGATGTACAATCCAACTTCTGATGTATACCCAGGGCACGCAGGAAATGAACAAAGATTTATTGTGTTGACACAAATGTCTGAGGGACACGCAAGTTCACAAATCTCAGACTACCTTCTTACATCACAACTGAGCTTTTTATATCCAGTAGGCAGGCTTAGTAAAAGCTGACACTTATTGGTTCATCTTATCGTTCCATCATGTTAAGAAGCAAGGAAGAGTAGATTTACTTTCACTTATGTGAGTTACATGTAGAAAAGGTGGGAGGGAGATACAGGAAGAGAGACACAGTCAGACCAAGGGGGCCAGAAGCGGATACAGGAAGAGAGAGAGACACAGTGTCAGACCAGGGGGGCCAGAAGCGGATACAGGAAGAGAGAGAGACACACAGTCAGACCAGGGGGGCCAGAAGCGGATACAGGAAGAGAGAGAGAGAGACACACAGTCAGACCAGGGGGGCCAGAAGCGGATACAGGAAGAGAGAGAGAGAGACACACAGTCAGACCAGGGGGGCCAGAAGCGGATACAGGAAGAGAGAGAGAGAGACACACACAGTCAGACCAGGGGGGCCAGAAGCGGATACAGGAAGAGAGAGAGACACACACAGTCAGACCAGGGGGGCCAGAAGCGGATACAGGAAGAGAGAGAGAGACACACAGTCAGAACAGGGGGGCCAGAAGCGGATACAGGAAGAGAGAGACACACACTCAGACCAGGGGGGCCAGAAGCGGATACAGGAAGAAAGAGAGAGACACTGTCAGACCAGGGGGGCCAGAAGCGGATACAGGAAGAGAGAGACACACACTCAGACCAGGGGGGCCAGAAGCGGATACAGGAAGAAAGAGAGAGACACTGTCAGACCAGGGGGGCCAGAAGCGGATACAGGAAGAGAGAGACACACACTCAGACCAGGGGGGCCAGAAGCGGATACAGGAAGAAAGAGAGAGACACTGTCAGACCAGGGGGGCCAGAAGCGGATACAGGAAGAAAGAGAGAGACACTGTCAGACCAGGGGGGCCAGAAGCGGATACAGGAAGCGAGAGAGACACAGTCAGACCAGGGGGGCAAGAAGCGGATACAGGAAGCGAGAGACACAGTCAGACCAGGGGGGCCAGAAGCGGATACAGGAAGAGAGAGATATAGTCAGACCAGGGGGGCCAGAAGCGGATACAGGAAGAGAGAGACACTGTCAGACCAGGGGGGCCAGAAGCGGATACAGGAAGAAAGAGAGAGACACTGTCAGACCAGGGGGGCCAGAAGCGGATACAGGAAGCGAGAGAGACACAGTCAGACCAGGGGGGCAAGAAGCGGATACAGGAAGCGAGAGACACAGTCAGACCAGGGGGGCCAGAAGCGGATACAGGAAGAGAGAGACACAGTCAGACCAGGGGGGCCAGAAGCGGATACAGGAAGAGAGAGACACAGTCAGACCAAGGGGGCCAGAAGCGGATACAGGAAGAGAGAGAGACACACAGTCAGACCAGGGGGGCCAGAAGCGGATACAGGAAGAGAGAGAGAGAGACACACAGTCAGACCAGGGGGGCCAGAAGCGGATACAGGAAGAGAGAGAGAGAGACACACAGTCAGACCAGGGGGGCCAGAAGCGGATACAGGAAGAGAGAGAGAGAGACACACAGTCAGACCAGGGGGGCCAGAAGCGGATACAGGAAGAGAGAGAGAGAGACACACAGTCAGACCAGGGGGGCCAGAAGCGGATACAGGAAGAGAGAGAGACACACACAGTCAGACCAGGGGGGCCAGAAGCGGATACAGGAAGAGAGAGAGAGACACACACAGTCAGACCAGGGGGGCCAGAAGCGGATACAGGAAGAGAGAGAGAGAGACACAGTCAGACCAGGGGGGCCAGAAGCGGATACAGGAAGAGAGAGAGAGACACACAGTCAGACCAGGGGGGCCAGAAGCGGATACAGGAAGAGAGAGAGAGACACACACAGTCAGACCAGGGGGGCCAGAAGCGGATACAGGAAGAGAGAGAGAGAGACACAGTCAGACCAGGGGGGCCAGAAGCGGATACAGGAAGAGAGAGAGAGACACACAGTCAGACCAGGGGGGCCAGAAGCGGATACAGGAAGAGAGAGACACACAGTCAGACCAGGGGGGCCAGAAGCGGATACAGGAAGAGAGAGAGAGACACACAGTCAGACCAGGGGGGCCAGAAGCGGATACAGGAAGAAAGAGAGAGACACTGTCAGACCAGGGGGGCCAGAAGCGGATACAGGAAGCGAGAGACACAGTCAGACCAGGGGGGAAGAAGCAGATACAGGAAGAGAGAGACACAGTCAGACCAGAGGGGCAGAAGCGGATACAGGAAGAGAGAGACACAGTCAGACCAGAGGGGCAGAAGCGGATACAGGAAGAGAGAGACACAGTCAGACCAGGGGGGCAGAAGCAGATACAGGAAGAGAGAGACACAGTCAGACCAGGGGGGCAGAAGCAGATACAGGAAGAGAGAGACACAGTCAGACCAGGGGGGCAGAAGCCAATACAGGAAGAGAGAGACACAGTCAGACCAGGGGGGGCAAAAGCAGATACAGGAAGAGAGAGACACAGTCAGACCAGGGGGGCAGACGCGGATACAGGAAGAGAGAGACACAGTCAGACCAGAGGGGCAGAAGCGGATACAGGAAGAGAGAGACACAGTCAGACCAGGGGGGCAGAAGCAGATACAGGAAGAGAGAGACACAGTCAGACCAGGGGGGCAGAAGCCAATACAGGAAGAGAGAGACACAGTCAGACCAGGGGGGGCAAAAGCAGATACAGGAAGAGAGAGACACAGTCAGACCAGGGGGGCCAGAAGCGGATACAGGAAGAGAGAGAGAGAGACACACAGTCAGACCAGGGGGGCCAGAAGCGGATACAGGAAGAGAGAGAGAGAGACACACAGTCAGACCAGGGGGGCCAGAAGCGGATACAGGAAGAGAGAGAGAGAGACACACAGTCAGACCAGGGGGGCCAGAAGCGGATACAGGAAGAGAGAGAGACACACACAGTCAGACCAGGGGGGCCAGAAGCGGATACAGGAAGAGAGAGAGAGACACACACAGTCAGACCAGGGGGGCCAGAAGCGGATACAGGAAGAGAGAGAGAGAGACACAGTCAGACCAGGGGGGCCAGAAGCGGATACAGGAAGAGAGAGAGAGACACACAGTCAGACCAGGGGGGCCAGAAGCGGATACAGGAAGAGAGAGACACACAGTCAGACCAGGGGGGCCAGAAGCGGATACAGGAAGAGAGAGAGAGACACACAGTCAGACCAGGGGGGCCAGAAGCGGATACAGGAAGAAAGAGAGAGACACTGTCAGACCAGGGGGGCCAGAAGCGGATACAGGAAGCGAGAGACACAGTCAGACCAGGGGGGAAGAAGCAGATACAGGAAGAGAGAGACACAGTCAGACCAGAGGGGCAGAAGCGGATACAGGAAGAGAGAGACACAGTCAGACCAGAGGGGCAGAAGCGGATACAGGAAGAGAGAGACACAGTCAGACCAGGGGGGCAGAAGCAGATACAGGAAGAGAGAGACACAGTCAGACCAGGGGGGCAGAAGCAGATACAGGAAGAGAGAGACACAGTCAGACCAGGGGGGCAGAAGCCAATACAGGAAGAGAGAGACACAGTCAGACCAGGGGGGGCAAAAGCAGATACAGGAAGAGAGAGACACAGTCAGACCAGGGGGGCAGACGCGGATACAGGAAGAGAGAGACACAGTCAGACCCGGGGGGCAGACGCGGATACAGGAAGAGAGAGACACAGTCAGACCCGGGGGGCAGACGCGGATACAGGAAGAGAGAGACACAGTCAGACCAGGGGGGTAGAAGCCGGATACAGGAAGAGAGAGACACAGTCAGACCAGGGGGGTAGAAGCGGATACAGGAAGAGAGAGACACAGTCAGACCAGGGGGGCAGACGCAGATACAGGAAGAGAGAAACACAGTCAGACCAGGGGGGCAGACGCGGATACAGGAAGAGAGAGACACAGTCAGACCAGGGGGGCAGACGCGGATACAGGAAGAGAGAGACACAGTCAGACCCGGGGGGCAGAAGCGGATACAGGAAGAGAGAGACACAGTCAGACCCGGGGGGCAGAAGCGGATACAGGAAGAGAGAGACACAGTCAGACCAGGGGGCAGAAGCGGGGGAGCATAGCTGCAATCTCTCAGCTTTCACTTGCATTGCGTTCTTAGCTAATTATATGGGAGACTTATTACAGAAAAGTAGGGAGGGGTAGAGTAAAAGGTAAGGGGGGAAGTTAGTGGGTGAATTCCAATCCAGGTTCCTGGTACCTGGTTACACAGTGTATCTTAGCTTGGTATCACACAGGAACAGATTAGATACATATCAGAGCAGACTGCATATACAGACAATTACGTTTAGAAGAAGAGAAGTTAGGAAAGGTAAAATTAGTATACAGTATCTACATCTCATTTGGTATCTACATAACAATATATGATTTAGCCTTTGGGCTGATAACAGAGAAACAATAGCTTATAAGTCCTCGTACCACAATAGTACCAAGTTGGTAAACCCATCACTATTCTTTTTCGTCCAGTAAAATTTCCAATTCCCTCCCCGTGGACTTTGGACAACGTGATCAATTCCCCGAACCCTGAAGGCAGAACGTTCACATGCAGGACAGATCTGAAAGAGTTTAGCAATGGTTGTGAGAAAATCAACCCATTCCTCATCTTTAGCCGATTCTATACTCCATACATGTTCTCGTACTCAAACCGATGTATATCAGACCACACGGACATATGGCATAATATACAACACCCACCGTGGTACAAGTTATGGAGTGAGTGATATCATAACTATGCCTGTCTGCAGAGTCAGAGAACTTCGTCACGATGTCAATATTGGTCAGGCTATGACTGTACTATATGACGACTTTATCTGACCTAACGAAGACAATAGCTTTGTATCATTCTTGTAGAACTCTATATGTGCTGCGGATGTCCTTGAACCGGGCCCTGGTATATATGATATATATATGTGTGTGTGTTCATTAGCATGTTCCCAGCTTCCTGACCCCCACACTTCACACACACCTCTACTCCATCCATCCTGACCCCCACACATCACACACACAGCTCTACTCCATCCATCCTGACCCCCACACATCACACACACACAGCTCTACTCCATCCATCCTGACCCCCACACATCACACACACACAGCTCTACTCCATCCATCCTGACCCCCACACATCACACACACAGCTCTACTCCATCCATCCTGACCCCCACACATCACACACACACAGCTCTACTCCATCCATCCTCACCCCCACACATCACACACACAGCTCTACTCCATCCATCCTGATCCCCACACATCACACACACAGCTCTACTCCATCCATCCTGACCCCCACACAGTACACACACACAGCTCTACTCCATCCATCCTGACCCCCACACATCACACACACAGCTCTACTCCATCCATCCTGACCCCCACACATCACACACACACAGCTCTACTCCATCCATCCTGACCCCCACACATCACACACACACAGCTCTACTCCATCCATCCTGACCCCCACACATCACACACACAGCTCTACTCCATCCATCCTGACCCCCACACATCACACACACACAGCTCTACTCCATCCATCCTGACCCCCACACATCACACACACAGCTCTACTCCACCCATCCTGACCCCCACACATCACACACACACAGCTCTACTCCATCCATCCTGACCCCCACACATCACACACACACAGCTCTACTCCATCCATCCTGACCCCCACACATCACACACACACAGCTCTACTCCATCCATCCTGACCCCCACACATCACACACACACAGCTCTACTCCATCCATCCTGACCCCCACACATCACACACAGCTCTACTCCATCCATCCTGACCCCCACACATCACACACACACAGCTCTACTCCATCCATCCTGACCCCCACACATCTCACACACAAAGCTCTACTCCATCCATCCTGACCCCCACACACAGCTCTACTCCATCCATCCTGACCCCCACACATCACACACAGCTCTACTCCATCCATCCTGACCCCCACACATCTCACACACAAAGCTCTACTCCATCCATCCTGACCCCCACACACAGCTCTACTCCATCCATCCTGACCCCCACACATCACACACAGCTCTACTCCATCCATCCTGACCCCCACACATCACACACAGCTCTACTCCATCCATCCTGACCCCCACACATCACACACAGCTCTACTCCATCCATCCTGACCCCCACACATCACACACACAGCTCTACTCCATCCATCCTGACCCCCACACAGCTCTACTCCATCCATCCTGACCCCCACACAGCTCTACTCCATCCATCCTGACCCCCACACATCACACACACAGCTCTACTCCATCCATCCTGACCCCCACACATCACACACACACACAGCTCTACTCCATCCATCCTGATCCCCACACATCACACACAGCTCTACTCCATCCATCCTGACCCCCACACATCACACACACAGCTCTACTCCATCCATCCTGACCCCCACACATCACACACACACACACAGCTCTACTCCATCCATCCTGATCCCCACACATCACACACAGCTCTACTCCATCCATCCTGATCCCCACACATCACACACAGCTCTACTCCATCCATCCTGATCCCCACACATCACACACAGCTCTACTCCATCCATCCTGATCCCCACACATCACACACAGCTCTACTCCATCCATCCTGACCCCCACACATCACACACAGCTCTACTCCATCCATCCTGACCCCCACACATCACACACACAGCTCTACTTCATCCATCCTGACCCCCACACATCACACACACAGCTCTACTTCATCCATCCTGACCCCCACACATCACACACAGCTCTACTCCATCCCTCCTGACCCCCACACATCACACACAGCTCTACTCCATCCCTCCTGACCCCCACACATCACACACAGAGCTCTACTCCATCCATCCTGACCCCCACACATCACACACAGCTCTACTCCATCCATCCAGACCCCCACACATCACACACACAGCTCTACTCCATCCATCCAGACCCCCACACATCACACACAGCTCTACTCCATCCATCCTGACCCCCACACATCACACACAGCTCTACTCCATCCATCCTGACCCCCACACATCACACACACAGCTCTACTCCATCCATCCTGACCCCCACACAGCTCTACTCCATCCATCCTGACCCCCACACAGCTCTACTCCATCCATCCTGACCCCCACACATCACACACACAGCTCTACTCCATCCATCCTGACCCCCACACATCACACACACACACAGCTCTACTCCATCCATCCTGATCCCCACACATCACACACAGCTCTACTCCATCCATCCTGACCCCCACACATCACACACACAGCTCTACTCCATCCATCCTGACCCCCACACATCACACACACACACACAGCTCTACTCCATCCATCCTGATCCCCACACATCACACACAGCTCTACTCCATCCATCCTGATCCCCACACATCACACACAGCTCTACTCCATCCATCCTGATCCCCACACATCACACACAGCTCTACTCCATCCATCCTGATCCCCACACATCACACACAGCTCTACTCCATCCATCCTGACCCCCACACATCACACACAGCTCTACTCCATCCATCCTGACCCCCACACATCACACACACAGCTCTACTTCATCCATCCTGACCCCCACACATCACACACACAGCTCTACTTCATCCATCCTGACCCCCACACATCACACACAGCTCTACTCCATCCCTCCTGACCCCCACACATCACACACAGCTCTACTCCATCCCTCCTGACCCCCACACATCACACACAGAGCTCTACTCCATCCATCCTGACCCCCACACATCACACACAGCTCTACTCCATCCATCCAGACCCCCACACATCACACACACAGCTCTACTCCATCCATCCAGACCCCCACACATCACACACACAGCTCTACTCCATCCATCCTGACCCCCACACATCACACACACACAGCTCTACTCCATCCATCCTGACCCCCACACATCACACACACACAGCTCTACTCCATCCATCCTGACCCCCACACATCACACACACACACACAGCTCTACTCCATCCATCCTGACCCCCACACATCACACACAGCTCTACTCCATCCATCCTGACCCCCACACATCACACACACAGCTCTACTCCATCCATCCTGACCCCCACACATCACACACACAGCTCTACTCCATCCATCCTGACCCCCACACATCACACACACAGCTCTACTCCATCCATCCTGACCCCCACACATCACACACACAGCTCTACTCCATCCATCCTGACCCCCACACATCACACACAGCTCTACTCCATCCATCCTGACCCCCACACATCACACACAGCTCTACTCCATCCATCCTGACCCCCACACATCACACACAGCTCTACTCCATCCATCCTGACCCCCACACATCACACACGCAGCTCTACTCCATCCATCCTGACCCCCACACATCACACACACACAGCTCTACTCCATCCATCCTGACCCCCACACATCACACACACAGCTCTACTCCATCCATCCTGACCCCCACACATCACACACACAGCTCTACTCCATCCATCCTGACCCCCACACATCACACACACAGCTCTACTCCATCCATCCTGACCCCCACACATCACACACACAGCTCTACTCCATCCATCCTGACCCCCCACACATCACACACACAGCTCTACTCCATCCATCCTGACCCCCACACATCACACACACACAGCTCTACTCCATCCATCCTGACCCCCACACATCACACACAGCTCTACTCCATCCATCCTGACCCCCACACATCACACAAACAGCTCTGCTACATCCTGCTCCCTTCAGCTCATCCAGCAGGGATCACAGCCAGCACAGCACAGTTCTGCATTCCCTGATCTCACCCCCCCCCCCCCCCCCACTAGTAATGTGATCCCTGACTCCTCCCACACATGTGATCACATGACGGTGACATCATCGCAGGTCCTAGAAGCAGGGGCTCTTTGTCTGTGGGTGGAGGTAGGTCTGTGCCCTCCTGTGGGGTCTGTTATGTACAACGAGGTCCAAAGGTTGGTGACTGTATTTGCTTCTCCTTAAATCTGGGCAGTTTGGGAATTGAACGTGGCCCCATGTCTTTGGGGGCCCAAACCAGCAGCAAGTGGGGTAAACAAGTAGGCAGGGGGCAGCAAATGTCTGGTGGGCTGGGCCTGTGTGGCACGCAGGGTGCCCAGGACACGTCTGCACTGGGGGGTATTAAGCTGCCGCCTGTTTCTAACCCGCTGGGCCTACCTAATGTCCATGATCCTCATAGATCGGCCTGTGTGGAGCCGCTGCGACAGACATTAATGTCACATGTCCGGCGCCCTCTGCTGGCTGACAGACGCGCTCTCCCTGTAGTGGCAAGGATCAGATCGACTCTGATCCCTGCCATTGACTCCCTAGATGCCGCGGTCAGCTGCGATTAGAGGGAGGGAGCCCCCTCCATGCCCATCAGACCCCCACAAATGTAACTGGATGCTGATGAGTAACCACGACAGCCAGAGGGAAGACCCCCAGAAGAGGCGGCTGACTATGGGATGAGCCTTCAGCACCGCCTGATGGACTGTCTTGTAGTGTAGACCAGGGGTCGGCAACTCCAGTCCTCAGGGACCCCAACAGGTCATGTTTTCAGGATATCCTATGGTCAGAACACCTGTGGCAATGTCTGAGGCCCCGACAATAATTACATCACCTGTTGGGGGTCCCTGAGGACTGGAGTTGGGGTACACTGCTCTAGACAGACCAGGACTAATAAGGAGCACACAGCGCAGCCCCTCGGGGGCCCAGATCAATAACCCCAGGGATATTTATAATAAATGATCGTTAATATTGATAGTTTGTAGCCGTGCGGACTGTATAATGACCTCCAAACGGTCACTGAACACAACCCACACCACCACGACCGACATCCCTGGGTAAGGGACCAATAATACCGCCACCCCATGATCATGTATTACCACCACCATACTGTCACTCAATAAAGACCACTGTAAAGATCCATATCACCAATAGAAAACCCTCTATAATGTCCAAATAGTACCGCCACATCACGGGTACATAGTGCCACCATAGTATCACTGAATAAAAGCTATACACAAGGGCTAATACTCCCCCACACACACCCCCCGTATAGCGGTATATACTAGATCTATGCAGGCACAGTGATTACAGTATCGTTCTACCCAGTGATCACAGCACCTCTACTCTGACTGTAGCTGTTTATTTCCCTTTTCACCATGTGGCCCAGACCACCATGATGACTTTTCCTGATCACAACGTGTCTGTGCAGTATTAGGCTAGGCTCACATGAACAGGTCGGTCACCCTGCACACCACATTAAACTATATCGCGAATGACTCTGGCGGCTGTCGTGCGCAGTACCGTTCGTTTTCTCTTTGCTGCAGCCCCAGCACAATGTTCATTGATTCCAATGGGGGCGTCCCCGCGGAGTCCACAGCAGAACAGAGCAGGCAAGAGGGAAGGGACAACTGATACTTCATGCCTTTCGATGCCTGCGTCTTGCTGTAGGACGTGATCCACGGCGATCGCGGATGCCCCAATTAGAACCCATTTGGGACAAATCATCCCTCAATTAACTGAGTCAGAAGTGGTGTCGCATCTCCCTAAGGAGAGCACCCAAAAAGTGTGTGGGGACACCTAGGGGGTGAGTGGATAAGGGAATGGTATAGACTCTCCCCAAGGAGAGCACCCAAAAAGTGTATGGGGACACCTAGGGGGTGAGTGGATATGGGGATGGTATAGACTCTCCCCAAGGAGAGCACCCAAAAAGTGTGTGGGAACACCTAGGGGGTGAGTGAATCAGGGAATGGTATAGTATTTCCCCAAGGAGAGCACCTGGAAGGTGTGTGGCAACACCTAAAAGCTAAGTAAGGAGACTTATAAAGCAATGCTCCTCTGGGAAATTATGCAAATCAGAAAGATGGAAAAATACCTCCACAGCGCCATCTACTGGATGGCAGCATTCCTTCAATTCAAAGTGACTTTATAACAAGTCTTATCAATGATTGGGAATAGGAAACCGAGCCAGAAAACCGTGTACAGACAGGCTGTTTGGGGGTGATTGCCCGTCATCAGTATGCAGTAGGTCTCCACATAGTTTTTGGGTGCTCTCCTTAAGGAGACACTTCACCACTTCTGACTGACACCATAGCCCCTCACACACTAAGCCAGAAGCCTGCTGCACACTGATGAGGGGCAAGCACCCCGAAACACCCCGTACATGCATGGTTTCCAATTCCCAATCATTGATAAGACTTGTTATAAAGTCACTTTGATTTGAAGGAATGCTGCCATCCAGTAGGTGGCGCTGTAGAGGTATTTTTCCATTTTTCTGATTTGCCCCAGTTAATTAGCATACAAACCCCTCACATCCCACCCCTCCTATATCCAGGTCTTAAACCCCCTCCTTCCCCTAACAGATCCTTTAGCCAGAAGGTAAAAGCCTTGAAGTTGTACCAACAAGTTTCTATAGCTGATATCTAGTACTCCGGTGATGAACTACATTACCCAGCAGATCTTACTTTTTGTAAGAAGGAGCATCAGTCTCTTTACTGACAACAACGTATCGCGTGTTTCAGATCTCTCTGTCACGGTACAGAAACCGTATTCTAACCCAACAAATGTGTCAACTTTATTATAAAACCCAAGAAAATGATTGAAAAGATCCCATTTACCCATTTGTGTGACCCCCCCCCCCCCCCCACTAGACGTAGATATCTCTGACTCCTCACTTTTCCTGACAACTAGCTTCATTTTCCAAACTTCTATACTTTTTCCCCATCCGGAGTGCCTGAGATAATAGTAATGCCACTTGAGGTGACCCACACAGTAATAATACCTCTCTTTGTGCGCCTTGTAGGCCACACATGGTAAGTGCCAGGCCTTGTGCCCCACACACAGTAGAAGTGCCCCCACTCCAATAAGGATGTTCTTCTTATGGTCTCACCAAAACGTATGGCCCCATATAGGCAGCCCACTCAGTAATAATCCCCTTCACAGGCCACAGCCAATAATAATACCCCATATAGGTCCCCACTAAGTGCCAATGCTCCTTATAGGTCCCAACCTAGTAATTGAGGCCCATGTAGGCCCCTATTTAGTAGTAATGCTCTATAAAGGCTCTCACTCAGTAATAATGCCCCATATACGCCCCCACTCAGTAATAATGCCCCATATATGGCCCCACTCAGTAATAATGCTCCATGTAGTCTCCTCAGTAATAATGCCCCATATACGGCCCCACTCAGTAATAATGCCCCATATACGGCCCCACTCAGTAATAATGCCCCATATACGGCCCCACTCAGTAATAATGCCCCATATACGCCCCACTCAGTAATAATGCCCCATATACGGCCCCACTCACAGATTCCCACTGAGTGCTAATGCTCCGTATAGGCCCCACTCTGTAATAATGCTCTGTATAGGCCCTGGTCTCAGTAGAGATGGCACTCCCAGGCCACAGCCCCTCACTCAATAGTGGTACCCTTTAGATATAGTAAAAAAAAAAGTTATGCTCTACTGTATCGTGGTGCTCCTCCTCCCACTCACGGCCTTTACAGTCAGTTGCCCACTAAGCTCACCCACTGACATCCAGGTAGAATGATCATGTGATTACTGATCGGCCTCCCCCGCACCAGACTCTACCCTCTCCAATCCATCCTGAATGCGGCAGCCAGGCTCATCTTCCTGTCCAGCCGCTACTCGGACGCCTCTGCCCTGTGCCGGTCACTGCACTGGCTGCCCGTTAAATACAGAATACAATTTAAACTCGCCACCTTCATCCACAAAGCCCTCCACAGAGCAGCGCCCCCTATATCGCCTCCCTCATCTCAATCCATCACCCAGCCCGGGCTCTCCGCTCTGCTAACGAAACCAGACTGAGCGCCCCTTTAATTCAAACTTCTCATTCCCGCCTCCAAGACTTCTCCAGAGCAGCACCGATCCTCTGGAACGCACTATCAAAGGCTACCCGGGCAATCCAGGACTCACAGAACTTCAGGCGTGCTCTAAAAACGCACCTCTTCAGGGAGGCATACCGCATTCCCTAAACAAACCTCTCTGTACTCCGCCTGATAACATGCTCCCTGACCTACTGACTGCAATCCCTGCTAGCCATCATAAACCGCTCCTGCAGTCATACTGATTTTGCCGTCACACGGCTAAATGTCTGACCATTGTCTATGTGTATATCACCCCTCACTCTCCACCTCGCCATACCGTGCACATCTCCAGCCCGCCATACCGTGCCCATCTCCACCTCACCATACCATGCCCATCTCCAGCCCTTTTCCTTCTGTACCCCCCATTACTTGTAGTATGTAAGCTCGTTGGAGCAGGACCCGCACCCCTATTGTCTCCATCAGCTGATTACTATGTAACCGTGGTTCTGTAATGTTTGTATTTTGTCTTTCTGTATTCCCCCCGTCTATGGAAGCACTGCGGAATATGTTGGCGCTATACAAATACAGATTATTATTATTATGTGCATGTTGCATGATCAGTCTACTCGGTACTGACCGGCTGAGCTATATGGGCGTGACGGCAAAGCCCGGGAGCAGCAGGAATGGCACACTGACACGGGTATAGCTTCTTTGGTTTTCACTTTTCACCAAAAACTTCATTACACCAAAATCCCCGGATCCGACTGTTATGCTAAATGGCCAGTTTGCACCTGCCTGCAATGTTAATTTAGGCTACCTCCGCTGGCTGGCACTCACGTGACTCGGTGTCGGGTGATCAGTGGGGGAGCGCCGAAGGGTGAGTATGGATTCTGTGACTTTACTGTCGCAGGTTGATAATTTTTTTTAACAAAACTATGCCCGCGGATAACCCCCTTTAATATTTCCTGAAATGTTTCACCTCATCTCCAGGATTTGTCATCTGATTTTTTTACACTGGCTCATCTTCTTTCCAGTCAGGTCTCTACAATATAAAAGAATTCCCCTCATGGACCAATCAAGGATGGAGAGGAACAAGATGGCGGAGAGTGTATTAAATCTCACCCTAGAGATACTCTTCCAGCTGACTGGGGAGGTGAGAGATTCTGATGATGTCACATTGCATCATTCTCATCTATGGTAATGACTGATGATGTCACTGGAGAGGTGATGGACTTTGGAAATGCCTGTAGTGATATTTATTAATGTCTCCCCATATACAGGATTACGCAGCAGTGAAGAGGACCTCTAGTGATGGCTGTCGGGCCCCTGTGTGTGATGGATGGGGAAGAGCCCTGAGCCCAATCACGGGGCCCCCACCTCACCCCCCGATACATGAGGACATCAATGTACAGAAGATTCTAGAGCTCACCAACAAGATGATTGAGCTGCTGACTGGAGAGGTGACGCTGCAGGGAATGCTGGGACATTATACAGTAACAGCACTGGAGGCTTCTGGGTGATGACTGTATATTGTGTTGTCAGGTTCCTATAAGGTGTCAGGATGTCGCTGTCTATTTCTCCATGGAGGAGTGGGAGTATTTAGAAGGACACAAGGATCTGTACAAGGAGGCCATGATGGAGAAGCACCAGCCGCTCCCATCACCAGGTAATAGACAGGACTAAATCCACGAGGACTTTATTATCTGTATATAAAGAATGACTTCAGTGTCCGTCTGTGTTTCCTGCAGTTCCATCCAGTAAGAGAAGCCCACCAGAGAGATGTCCCCGTCCTCTTCTTCCACAGGACCATCAGGTAGATGGAGATGTTCCTCTGATCTGTAGAAGGCTGTGAAGCTCTTGTCTTCAGTCTTATTAAATGTCTTCAACTTGTGTGATGAGGCCGGTGGAGATGGCAGGATTAGCGCTGACCAGAGATACTAGATCAGTTGTGTCAAAGTTGTGTCAGTGTCCCCGATATTGGTTCCAATTGTAATGGGGTCCCTATTGACACCATAAGTAGTAGGGTCAATCACAGTGGCCCCAGTAATAATAGTGAAGCCCCCTATTGGACTCTGGCATTGCCCTCACCTAGCCTATATCTCTGGTCTGGCAGCCACTGGTTAGTCTATGACTGCTGACCTCTTACCTTAGCGTCTGTGCTGCAGGCTGGATGAGTGGAATGCCTATCGGGGGCTGCACGGCCGGTGGGTCACATAACATGAGGTAGTAGGCTGGATTCGGCCAGCGGGCCTTAAGTTTGACATGTTTGCATTAAATGAAAGAACGATCAAGGTCCACTTTTGCTAAAACTTGATCATTTTAATGTGAAGGTTTCACAACTCATCAGGCTGAAGGTAAACAATGAAGTTGTATTGTGAACCCTGTAATACATGCAGGGAACATCTCTAAAGCTGAAAACATGGCTGACAGTTATAGAATAGAAAGACAATGTTTATAGCTTTACCTTAAAGTGCCGCTATGGTGAAAACACATATTTCCATCCCTGCGCCCCTCATCTGATTGTCTGTCATGCTCTGAACCTGCCCTATGTGTAGTAAAGTCACTCCCACACAGTGCAGCCTCCTCTCTGATGCTTATCAGGCACCATCTTCTTGTAGTGATTTTTCCTGCTTTCTCTTTCATTTTTCTGAGCTATGAATGCTGTGATGCGTCAGCACAACATGACATGAGCAGCTATTGTCAGTACCATCTCTGCCTGCTGGGAGGTATTATCAGTATTCACCAGGTAGATGGAGATATTCACTCTGTAGAAGGGCTGTAAAGCTCTCTAGTTCAGTCTTACTATACGTTTTACACTTGTCTCATGTATCCATTATGTAGTTTATCCAGCATCATGAAGGGACGGCAGGATATTGAGTTCATGGAATGTTCCATCCTTGCAGGTTATGTAGACTATATAGATGGCAAACAGTCTTTGTAGTCCTTGCCTGTATTTCTCCTTTCCATAATGCTTTGTGAAAACAAACAATGAGGTAGAGGCTAATTTTCCCCATTTAACCCCTTGAGTGGCACGCCCGGAAAATTTCCGGGACGAGCTCCACTGCTCATAGCGACATAGCCCGGAAGATTTCCGGGCTATGTATCACTATGGGAGCTGCAGAGCACAATGCCACAAGCTGTGACAGTGTGCTCTGCCTGCACAGACCCACAGAGAACAAATCAAGGGCTTTGAAAAACCAGCAGAAGATATTGCCGACATGTCGGCAACCTCCTGCTTTGTTTACAAGTTGCCATAGAGACCATCGGCTTGTCAGAAGCAAGCCGATGGTCTCTGTGGCAGGGAGAGCTGGTGCTTGGCTGCCAGAGGACAGCTAGGTACCAGCTCTTACAGCAGGGATCAGAGAAAACCTCCGATCTCTGCTGTGTTAACCCTGTACATGCTGCAGTCTATGTGACTGCAGCATGTATAGGGCTGTCACTGCAGCATGTAAAGGGCTGTCACCATCGGACCCCCGGAATGTGATCAGGGGTCCTGATGGGTCCCTGTGAAAGACCCCTAAAGGGACAAAAAAAAAAAAATTTAAAAAATTTAAAAAAATAAAAAGTAAAAAAATTATTAAAAAAAGTAAAAAAACACTTGTCTCCCTTTACTTTGTAAAAAATCAAAAATACAATCACACATGTGGTATCCGTGCGTCGTAATGACCCAGAGAAGGAAGTTAATGCGTTATTTAACCCCTTAATGACATGGCCCCTTTTTTTCTTTTTTCCCCATTTCTTTTTTTCCTCCCCCCTGTTTAAAAAATCACAACTTGTCCCGCAGAAAACAAGCCTTTATATGGCCATGTCAATGGAAAAATGAAAAAGTTATGGCTCTTGAGACGCAACTGCAAAACTAGTTGAAATTCAATGATTAGACCATTTTAAAAAACCTGCCCTGGTGGGCACGACAGGGTGGTAGGAAACCCGCCACTCAAGGGGTTAAGGGAAAAAATTATTTCCGGACTCCAATCAGAATAATCCCCGGATCAGCAAGCCTTTTGCAGGTATTAATGGTTATAACGTATAATATTACATCGCTAAAGAAACACTCCAGGCCCCTCTTGTACTCTTTTATCAAATTCGCCGTGACTGCGTCCTCCGGCAGAGAGTTCCTTAGTCTCACGGCTTGACATACAAGCAGGTTCTTTACTGAAAGATGTAGAAGCCTTATTTGCTGTAGAAGTAGAGGGCGCCCCCTTGTTACAGTCCTGGGTATAAATATATGATGGGAGAGATCTCTGTATTGACCCCTCATATATTTATATATAGTTATTAGGTCGCCCCTCAGCCGTCCTATTTCTAAGCTAAGTAATCCCAGTTTTGATAACCTCTCTGGGTTTTGTAGTCCGCCCATTCCATTTATTACTTTAGCTGCCCACCCTTGTACCCACTCAAGCTGTGATATGTCCTTCTTGAGTACCGGTGCCCGTAAGTGTCTACAATATTCCATGTGTGGTCTGACCAGTGACTTGTATAGATGAAGAACAATGTTCTCGTCATGCGCCCATAGGCCTCTTTTTTATTTGTTATTCATTGGAATATGACAAGCATCAATCTTCTCACTGATCACGATGGATCGTTCACACGGCACATGACCCGCTTCTTCAAACAAGCGCCTCTGTGATAAATAATCAGTATCTTCACACCATCAGCTTTTGTTTCTATACCTTGTTTCTACATTCCCTTTCATCTATTTGGTGGCCGGGGCGGTAGCTCCTAGTCCCCTCTGCCTTGAGGTAGTTTCAGAACAGTCTTGACTCCTACTGCCCTTGGCCCCCTGCTGGAGGTCCGGTGGGAGGGGGTATGGGAGGGTTGGGGAGAGGGTAGGTTGGTGTTCCCTGCCTCTTGTTTGCTCTCTGCTCACCTGCCCCGTGTTCCCCTCAGTTCCTCTATTAGGTACCATTCTGTAAATCTACAGAATGGTACCAATATCCAGCATACCTGCAGTACTACATACCATGAATACTCCCGTATTGGACATAACTGAAGCGGCTGCTACCTCTGGGGTCAGAAGTAACCCGTTTGGGGAAAAGGTCATTGAAAAAAATGTATGTTTGTAAAAATGTATGAATTTCTATGCCTTTCCTTGTCGTTATTAAGGGGACAAGAAGGTAGAGGCCGCAGTAAAGACCAGACTAAAAAAATAGGGCGGCATGTGTAAAAAAAGGTACTGCCAGCATATACTAAATCCCTATGTAAGATTTGTGATAAGGTGATAAAGGAAGAGTCAGGGGGATTTATTAGGTAGGATGTCCGGTCAGCTTTGGGGTCTCATGACGTACAGCCAGCTGTGGCCTCTTCTACAGAACAAAAGAGACCAAGCAGCTCATGTTACGATTTGGACTCCGAAAAGAACTCTCTGATTTCGGATACAGAAGAACAGGCAGAACCCATGGAATCCTCTGAGGATGATTACAAAAAATCCTCTTAAATTAAGATGGGAGAGCCCAAGAAAAGACGCACAGTACAAGATGAGGTCTTAGGGGCCTTAGGGAAAAAGGCATAGACATACCTTCCAGGTATACGATAATGTGCAAAAGATGATAAGAGAAGAATGGAATAAATCAGACAGGGCCTCATTTTTATGTAAAGGTATCAAGAGATGCTACACCTTCACCGAAGACGTTTGTACAAATTGGGAAGACATATCTAGAGTGGATGTCCTGTTGGCAAAAGTAGCCATACACAAGAGGATGCCACACAGTTAAGAGATCCAATGGATAGGAAGGCGGAAGGCCTCCTAAAACAGACTTGGGAGGCAGCCTCTAATGTACTTGGACCAGGAGTAGCAGCTAATTGTGTCACCAGGACACTTAATTTATGGCTAAATCAATTAAGGATGCATCTGTCCAATCAAATCCTGGAATCCCTCCCAGTTTTAAAGATGGCGACCAGTTTTCCAGCAGATGCGTCAGCCGAAACAGTCAGAATATCGGCACGTACGGCCGCAATTTCCAATTCCACGAGGAGAGTAGTATGGCTCAAGTCATGGACAGGGAACTTGGCATCTTAAAGCAAGTTATGCTTTCTGTCTTTCCATGGCCAATTCTTATTTGGGCCAGATTTAGACAAAATATTGGAAAAAGCAGCTGATAAAAAAAATGGTGTTTTCTGAAGAAAAGCAACCAAGAAAGAAACCTTTTTGTTCATGCATCAACACCACAGGCGGAATCTTACAAAGGCAAAGGAATGACCAGCTGCTGGAGCTACCCCAAAGGGGGTTAGGGAATCAATAGATTCAGCAATACAATTGAAACAAGGGGGTGTTCATGACATCAATAGATTTAAAAGACACGTATTTTGTTCCGATTCATGCAAATTCCCCAAAATACCCGAGGTTTGCACTATGCATGGAAGGGAGGGCAAGCGATTTTCAGTTCACTTGTCTTCCGGTTGGACTATCCTCTGCCGCCTGTATTTTCACCAACATTATGGAAGAACGAGCAGCCAGTCTGAGACAAAGATCTATTCTGATCGTACCATATCTAGGACACATTCTAGTAGTGGCAGAATCCAGGGAACGTCTAGAAGAACCCCTAGCAATACTAATTCAATCCCTCCAACACCTAGAGTGGGTAATCAGTTTGATGAAATTGGCATGACACCCAGCCAGAAGAAAGTCTTTCGAGGGGATCTTACTATATTCAGAAAAGCAGCATTCTTTCCATTCCTCAATAAAGATTCAGATATTACATCTCCTAGTCTAGAAGTTCCTAAGATGCAAGGACTGTACTATCAGGACAGCGATGGCACTATTGGAAAAACTCAGGTCGTGTATCCCAGTGGTAGCATGGGCTCAAGCTCATGCGGGAATCTTACAGGGAGCAATCTTAGCCGCGTGGAACAAACAACAATCATCCCTGGGCAATACAGTAAAAGCATCTCTAGTCTGGTGGCTTTCGGCCCGGACTCTCTCAAGGGGCGTTCATTGGTCACAGGATCCAGTAGTGTGCATCATGACAGATGCCAGTGCAGGGGGCTGGGGAGCAATTGTAGGGGACCTTGACCTTCAAGGGATCTGACCTCGGAAGATAGGCCTCCAATCTTCAACACGTCTAGCAGTCTGGAAAACCCTACAGAAAATAGAAGGGGCTATCAAGGCAGACATCTAAAGATCATATCAGATAACGTTAGGGCGGTAGCCAAATTGGAGGTCAAGCAGGGACAAGCTGCAGGGCCTTACAAAACATAGTGCAGAAAATCTTTTTGTGGGCCGACCAAAATGTCTTATGGATTTCAGCGATCCATCTGAGGGGAGCTCTAAACTAAAAGGCAGACTTCCTTAGACAACAACTAGATCCAAGAGAATGGTCCCTTTTGCAGAAGGTCTTCAGCGTTTATGGGGAATGCTGCACACCAATCTTTTTGCAACAAAGAAGAACCGCAAGCTGAAAAGATTCTTCTCACTCAATCCAAGGGACCACCTAATGACAATAGATGCCCTAACACAAACGGAAGCCGAGGATTAGTTCATGCGTTCTCTCCAATCTCATTAATTCTGAGGGTCCTCCAGAATTTTCATTATCAAAAATGCACCCTTATATTAATAGCCCCCTTCTGGCCAAGAAGAAGCTGGTTTGGGCTAGTAAATAGCCTAAGTTGACAAGAATCAGTCCTCCTACCAGTAGGGCCAGACCTCTTACCCCAGGGTCCACTAAAACACTCAGTTTTAGCGAACCTAAAAAGTCATTCTGCTAGGACGGGGCTTCTCCACAGAAGTGGTAAACACGCTCCTATTTAGTAGAAAGGAGACAACAAATAGAATTTATCAGAGGATCTGGAAGAAATTTGTATCCTGGCGTTGGGAAAGGGAAATCATATTTTCTTCTCCTGACATCCCTACAATCCTCGAGTTCCTTCACGGGGGGCCTGGATAAAGATCTTTCCCCGAGCACTTTGAAAGTCCAAGTAGCGGCACTTAGCGGTTTCTATGACACTAAGCTCTCGGAAGTTCCCTGGGTAGCTAGGTTCCTCAGGGCAGCAGATGGGCTAAGGCCAGGAATCCATAACATAGTCCCACAATGGGATGTTATTTGGGTTCTTATGGGCCTACGAAGGGCTCCGTTAGAACCTATAAATATGGTCTCTATTAGGAATCTGACTTTAAAATCCGTGTTCTTAGTGGTTATTACCTCATCGAGAAGGATAAGTGGGTTACAGGCCCTATCTATCTGCTTCCCATCTTTTATGGTAACGGATAACAAAATAATACTTAACCTTTAACTACTGATGTGGTTTTATTTTTGCGTAAGCACAGACGTGGGGCCTGCCAAGCATTTATGTGGTTGGAACAAGGAAGTACAATGATTTATAGGTTTAAAAAAAAACACTAGTCGGTTTTTTAAGTAATTTTAAATAAAACAAACTTAATTTTATGATCAACTTTTACTTAAATATTACTTATTTTAGATACAAACATTTTATGTATCTAGCTATGTAGGGCTCTCAGGCCTACATAGCCAGCCCTGAGAGGCCCCCACATCAGTACTTAGAGGTTAAATTAGACCCAGCCTTCCTATCGAAGGTGTATCTTCTCTTCTCAGATCACAGGACATAGTAATTTCCTCATTCTGCAATAATGAGCTTGGACAGGGTACCATGCGGTGGTTGCTGGTTCTCCCGGTGCAGCGGGGTCACGCAGTCGGGGCGCATCCCCCCAGCTTGTTGTCCGGCTGCCGGGGGCGCAGGTGCCTGGCCGGCGTGGCGCCGTGCGCACCTGTGAGTGCAGCTGCCGTGAACGAGCTCCCTTTTATTTTGTTCTGAAGGAAGTTGGCTGTCTCCCTCTCTCTACCCCTGGTCGGAGGCTTTTGTTTAAATGTCGGGCAGAGACTGACAATCACTGCCAGTTATTGGTTTCCCCCAGTATGCTACCTAGTCTGCCTATGTTGGTCTCCTGCTCCTGCCAGCTTGTCTGCTATACTTTGCTATTGTCCGCCAGGTTTTACCATCTGCCTCAGTTCTGCTTGGTATTGTTCGTGTTGGTTATTTACATCTGCCTTTTCTGTCAGTATCCTACCCTTTCCATCCAGGTACGCCAGCGTCCCTTTTTCGGTCCCTAATGAGAGTAGGGATCGCCACCCAGTTGCCCACCTGGGGTTAGCCAGGAGTGGAGGCAAGTAGGCAGGGACAGGGGTTGTGGGTGAGATCTAGGGCACCCGGGATGGTGTATCAAGGGTAGTATACCGTAGCATTCCCACTGCCTAGATGTTAGAAGGGCATTACTTCAATATTTTAGCGCTACAAGCCAGTGGAGGCAAGGCAATAATTTATTTGTTCAATTTTTTTGGCCCTAATAAGGGAAGAAAAGCGGCAAAAAATCTTAATGGCCAGAAGGATTAAATTAGCTACCACAGAAGCCAACGCTGCGATAGAAAGCCTTAGGGCCCGCTCTACAAGGGCAGTGTCCATGTCTGGGGCAGAAAGAGCATCTGCGTCAGTAGAGCAGATACGTAGGGCGGCTGTTTGGAGAAGTTACACACTTTTACTAAAACTTATAGGCTAGACGTTCAGGCAGACGAGGATCTGACCATTGGTCATAAGGTGCTTTCAGCTGTAGTCGCGCCCTGACAAATTTAATTGATATGTCTCAGGTGTTGCTGTTGTGGAGACAATAGGGAAAAGGTAGATTATACTTATCATTAATAGTTTTTCTAGGGAGTCTCCACAACAGCACCCCATCCTCCCAGAAGAAAAAGAAAACTGCATTTAATTTCTATTTAATCATACCATTATAGGTAGTTAATTTAGTTGAGTTCATACCCCTGGAGGTTTCGTTATAAAGCACTAAAGAAGGTGGGAAAAGGGGGTGGAGGCAATCTCGGGTGGAGGAGATCTCAGGTGGTGCTGTCATCGAGACTCCCTAAAAAAACCATTATGGGTAAGTATAATCTACCTATTGCCAAACTTTTATATATCTCCGCAGGTAGACCATCAGTACCTTTATTACTTTGTAGATAAGCCACTTCCTCTTGCAGCTCCTTGAGGTCCACCGGAGCTTCAAAAAACTCCTTTTGTTCTTGTGATAAATAGGGTATCATTTTATAGATGCCAAATGCTGTCTAATCTGTTCCTGTGTTCTGCAGAGTCTGGGGGAGCATAAAGAGACATAAAAGGCGCACACCCTGGCACTGATTGTAGATGTATCGGTGTCAATGGTGCCTTGACTATTTCTCAGGCCTGTAATGTATGTAGAGCCTACCTGCCCTCCAGCTATAATGACCAGCATGTGACCGGTATTTCCCCCTCTTCAAAATAGGTTTGTTTTTTAAAACCTTGTTTGTTGGCTGCCGTTTCCAATGCGTGTTGGTTCAGTATTTCCAGAGCCTCTTTCCAACTAGCTGGTGTTTCGGGTGTGCTGTTATTCACAAATGTAGACTCCATGTCAACCAAACGTCTTTGAAGTTCCCGACCCAGAGTATTGCGCTTCTGTTTGACCTCTGTGACCTTCTGGATGAGAAGGCCTCGAAGATGGGCTTAATCTCGATATACTTGGTCAATCTATAACAGTACTCAGAATGTATTAAATCTCCATAGCGGCCGCCCAAACCTACATCTACTTGTATGTCTATCAATAGCAATCTGGGTAAATATGTGACCGCCAGCACGCAGTTCTATAGCAAAGTATTGCCCACTGCCATATCTATATGCGATGGAGTATGATATGCGCTCAAGTGACAGGATGAACATTTAGTAGCTGGGTTTTTGGTTCGCCATAAATCTAAGAGTAGCATTCCTTTCAGAAGGCATCCTAATGGAGTAAACCTCCCTCTTCACCAGCTCTGTCCATTCTTGCTCTATCCCAGTAGGGGTCATTATTGCGTCTTCCGGATCTTCTGTTTTAATCAGCAAACTGGCACCAGTCTGTACATTTTCTGTTCCCATCACGCTCCAGCGGTCGTACCTGATCCTCCCCTTCACTTATCCTTTCCCCCAGTGCAGTCATACTTCCTGCATATCATGCCTGCGGAGGCCCATATCATCTGGCAGGGAACCCACTAGTAAATGTAGTGGATTTAGGGCCGTAGTCCATTTGTTCACAGCTCCCAGGATTTCGCTGACATTGCTACAGATTCCTTTCCCACGGGTCTTTATGCTATGGACTCCTCTCTGACTGACTTGCTTCCTCCCCTCCATTCTTTACTGTCCCAGCAGACTGCCAGCTTGCATCATCATGCCCCGCTGGTGTAGTAGTGGTGCCTTGTGCGGGATTCTTGCTGTTGTCCTGCAGATCATCGCTCTCTGCTGGGGGTTCTTCTTTGGCATGTTTCTTCAGCTCCACTGCAAATTCTCTGCCCCCTTCTGCTCTAAGCATGTGTTCTGCCTCCTTCTGCGTTCCAGCTTGATTTTCCATGACTTGCAATGATCTCCGCGAGGGGTCATGCCCCCCACGTTCAGCAGGAGAGGTCCCCCAGCTCCTGCAATATATGGCGATTGCTGTATGCACTTGATAGTGCAAGGGTATGCCAGTTGCAAGATGCGTGACAGGATACATCACCGGAGCGCTCGCTCAGTGCGTCCGCTTACATGCTTAGCTAGGCTCCTCCCCCAAAGAGCCAGGCTGACTTTGCTAGTTGGCTACATGTTTTACCATAGGGATGGGCTGCATCTCAATGGGGAGCAGGCAGCTGTGCTGGGGGAAGATGGCTAGAAGGTTGGAGGAGTGTTTAATCCCTTAGTGACCGCTTACATGTGTTTTCACAGTCTGGGCTTTAATGTCTGCTAGAGGAATAAAGGAATTCGCTGGATTACACCAATGCTGTGGGACCTGTACTTCTCTGAGCAGCTCAAGCACTGAAAATTGATTTGGAAGAAGCAAGAATATACATAGAGCGACCCGTTTCACTAACCTCAGTGTAGTTCGAACATAACCCACTGGGACAAGAGGTTTCCTCTTGGACCTTCTATAGACCACTAACTCTAGAACAAACCAAAATAACTTCACAGACGTATGCTGAGGATAAGTAAGCTCTTAATGTTATTGTAAAAATATCAAGAAATATAGAATTCCTCATCTAGATCTTCTCATCATGAAGAGCTAACTAGGAAAAAAGTGAAAGTGAAAGGAATGTTTACATCATCTGTACAACCATTAAAGGGGTTGTCCAGTTACAGGATAGCATCTCTTTAATAGGACTGCATGCAATAAATAATAAACTAAGCAATACTTACCCTTCTGCCACCACTGGGACCCCACACTGCCGCCCCGCTGTGGTCCTGGCGTTGGTTGTGATAGCTGACAACACAGGAAGTTTGGTGACCATTGCAGCCAATCAGAGGTTGTAGAGTCACATTCCGGGGCTCCAGGCACAATAGCACTCAGAATGTGAACGCTGATGCCCGGAGGATGATGCCTGGACCAGCTTCATGAAGTTAGACTTGCAGATGAGCTCCAAGTCACGGAAGTGGGCCATGCCGGCCTCTCCCAGCATGTAGAATGATGGCTCTCTCCCTAGGCACAAATGGGGAGAGAGCTGTCAGTCTGTAGGATGCGGGAGGGAAAAGCCAGCATGTCCCACCTCTGTGACACAGAGCTCAGCTCCAAGCCAAACTCCATGAATCTGGTGACAGAATCCATTTAACGAGCAATTGTACTGTAATATAAAAAGCCTTTACTTTGACATGACTGATAACTACTCCTGTCCGGTCATTTTTGGTCGTCATGATGATTAATGATCTTTTCTGGTAATGTAAAACCTTCCACATGACTTCTCCAACTGTCTGCTGACTTTTACAATATTTGTCTCACAGCTTTTGTATCAGGATGAAGATCTGACCAATATTAATACTACAGAGACCAATGTGAGGGGCGATCAGTGGTGTAAAGAGGAGATTCCTACAGGTAACCGCCCAGGTGAGTAGTAACCACTAAATACAGCAGAGGAGAGCTGACTAGTTCTCCATGGAAGAGTGGGAGTATTTAGAGGGACACTGGGATGCCACGATGAAGGACCACCACTCACATTTCAGGGTAAGAGGAGACCTCTCGATTATAGAGGATTATAGAGGAAAGCAGGTATGAGAGATTCACCCATCATCACATATATAATGTATTCAATATCTGTCTATTTCCTATAGATGGATCCAGTAGGGGAAACCCACCAGAGAGATGTCCCAGCCATCCATATTCTCAGGACTGTCAACAGGAAAATGTCCCAGAGATCCAGCAGGTAGATGACGCTGATGTCTCACCAGAATCTGACCACAAAGTGATGGAACCAAGGATCATTTTTACTTTTTTCTTCTCTCTTTAGTGTGAAGATCTGATTATTATTCAGGTTGAGGTTAAAGACGAAGCAGAAGAGATGGATATAACAGCTGATCATCAGTGTAAGGAGGGGAGACGTCACTGAAGGTCACCTAGAGCCCATCATCTGCTCATCACATGCAGATAATCTATTCTGTCACTGTGTGTTTCCCACAGATGGACTCATGGAGAGAAGCCCACCAGAGAAATGTCCCAGCCGTCTGTATTCCCAGAACTGTCCAGAAGAAGACCCAAGTGTCCCCGAGAACCATCAGGTAGATGAAGCTGAGATTTACTCAAATCCTCTATAGATGGTAATGCAGCTTTCTACTAAACTTCTCTACACTCTTTTTCATATTGATGGCTATGTTAGGTAGAGGTTACAAATGGTGTCTGGTTTACCGAAAGATACTATTGAAAGTTATTTGCTCCTCCATTTGGTAGTCAGCTACCTGCATGGTGAGAAGAGGATGCATCTATATGCACTCCTCACCCAGTAAGTAACGGCCATTTTCTGTGATTGTTTTTAATTTTTAATTTCCCCTTCTGTGATGCATATTATTGAAATTCCACCTGCTTGCGCATTCACTTGGCAATTGAGATTTAGTATTAAACAAATGTAAAGTTCTGCAAATAAATCATAGACTAAGTGTACAATTCCAGTCAGCTGATGCTAAAGCTGACAGAATATTGTTATGAACTGAAGGAGGCAATCAGACAAGATCAATGTAAATAGCTCAATGCAACTTGGATATGTGGTTTTCCAACTTCTCTACAAAATGCCACATTTGCCATCCAACTGCCATTTCAGAATTATTCACCCCCTTAATTGAATCCCTCAGAACAGCACGCATTTGGAAATTGGGTGTTGCCTCAAGCACACCAGATGCAACTAATCCAAGACTTCATTAGTTGCATCAGATGTGCTTGAGAGAAAATACAGCAAATACCTGAACTGGCTAAAGCTTAGCTGAGTGATAATTGATTGTATGTTAGAAATATGGATAAGTCAAGAGACTGGTCTAAAAAGTTAAAGGAAATGATTATTGCCTTGTGCAAACAAGGAAAAGGATGCAAAAAAATACAAAGGCACTGAATGTTCCTAGGGATATAGCTAGATGCAGTTCACAAGTTCAAAGTTACAGGAACACAGGCTACACTATCCAGACATGGCAGAAAGAGTAAGCTATCACCGGCTGCCACCAGATTCTTGAGGAGGCAAGTGGTCAAAAACCGTTGAGTGGCTGCAAAAGACCAGCAGCAAGATCTGGTGGCAGAAGCACTAAGGTTTCCATTTATATACTAGATACTAAAAATTAAAGGTTTTCATACCTGAACTCCAACACGTCCGCCTCTGACAGACAGAGATGGACGTGTTGGAGCTTTACAAGAAAATAGGGAGTATGATAATACCAAATACATCTGGCTGTTAATTATAAATAGTTGTCAGAGAATTTCAGCAACCACCAGTGACCACAGTACTTAGCTTGTGATGAGCAGGAAAAACAGAAGACCAAGATCCAGCTCTGATTCCAACTACCATCAGATTAATACTGAGAATAATCAGTAAAGATCCAAAGCCAAGACAGAAATAAAAGCCCTTCTTAATTGCTAGGCAGGTGCAACAGGAATCAGAACACTCCATAGATACTCCCACCAGTGCTAGAGAAAGCTGGGAGGAAAATCCTAAACCGTACTAGTGTAAACCTGACCTCCGTGAATGAAAACTAAGACCTGCCACAACCATACCTCCCCTACTAGAAGGAACCTCTGGACGCTTAGGACCAGGTCTATTTAGATTATGTCTATGAAAATTCTTAACTAGTGGATCCGCATTGACACCTTTGGCCAGAACCCTGCCAATGCACTAAGTACTGTAAGAAATTCCTCACTCGACGGGAGTCAACATTGTGGCTGACCTCAAATTAAATATACCCATTGACCATCACTGGGGCAGGAGAAGACGAGCCATTCCCTGGATCTACATACAGTCAAAGCTCTAGTTTCGTTGATCTGAGCAGGAGATCATGTGGGCCATGTCAGCAGTGAGGCCACGTGGGCCGGCGGCCGTCAAGGAAACTAGAAGCAGTCAGTGAAACTAGAGGCGAAATTCTGGCTTTAGAAATCAGTGAAACTGGAAAGCGGCTAAACTAGAAGACAATAAAACAGAATCTCCAATCTAAAGGATACAAAATTAATTTTGTGATTTTGAAAGGACCAATAAATCGCAGAGCCATTTTGAAAGACTGTTGTTTGAGTTTGATGTTTGTAAAACGTACTGGTAAGAAAAGCTTTTCCTCAGGTAGATTGGGCGGAGCTAAATCTTGTGCCTTTAAAAAATTGCTCTTCCAAATCTAACGGCATCACCAAAACCACTACACCGTTTACACCTTCAGATAGAATGGGAGCTGGAGGTTTGTCCGAGAACACCAGAGCAAAACTCCTGGAGACCACATCCATATTGACATTTTTACTGCCAGGACAGTACATGAATATGAAGTCAAACCAGGAGAAAAACTACCACTGCTGACCTTGGATTAAGTCTCTTAGGTGATTCAAGATAAATCAAATTTTTGTGGTCAATGGAGACCGCCATCTTGTGTTGAGTATGTTAGATCTTTGAGAAAGTACTGAGCCAACACCAACCTCAGAAGCATCCACCTCCCCCACAACAGGCCTGGACGAATCCAGCTGTACCAGGACCTGAGCTGTCACAAAACATTTCTTCACAGCCTGAATAGGAAGACAACCCTTCTTGGTCATGTTCATAGGAGGTTTAACCACCTTCCAAAGTCCACAAATTTTCAGTAGTTATTAGTGAACCCCAGAAGCTTCTGGAGGGGGCTTTCACATTTTCTGGCCATACCCAGTCCCGCAAAGCACAGACTTTTACCGGATCCATCATGAAATCCTTCAAGGTGACAATATGACCGAAACATTGTAATCTCTTGAACGGCTAAGACACATTTTTCTTTTCTCACAAATAAATCCTCCTCCTGCAGTTCCCGTGGTTCCTGCAAGACCTGAGTCATAATCAGGTGAAAAGATAAGAATATTGTCAAGATACCTTAGTACAAAACGGCCAATAACCAAGTTATCTGAAGAACAGCAGCAGCATTCGTCAGACCAAAGGGCATCGCCAGGTTCTCCAAATGTCCCTCAGGAGTGTTAAAGGCTGTTTCCCACGCATCGCCATATTGTTTTATTTGTAATTTTTTTTTCATTGTTGAAGGATAACAAGTATACAGATCAAATACAATAGTCGGCATTGCAAGTAGACACTTGTTCATGTTGTTGTCTGAGCAGTACAAAATACACTTTTTTGTAGTTAGGAGAAAGTGGGTTGGGGAGGTAGAGGACGGGTTAGGGTGGGATGGGTAAGAGGAGATCCATATGTATTCTAATAGTACTGTAAGATACAGATCCAAGAGTTTAAGTAGTTTGGCTAGGAGCTAGTGGTAGGGATACAAAAATAATAATAAAGAAACCATATAAATATGTTGACAGCCATGTGAGCTACCCAAGACTACCTTTACCTCCCCATCTGTCAGTCTGAGATTAAGCTCAGTTTCCCAGGATTGAATATATGTAGGCCTCGTAATATCCTGTGCAACTATGAACTTTTTCTTGAGGAGAGAGATCCGGCTAGATTGGGCTGCAACTGTTCGTTACAATGTGGTTAGAGGACGGGAGGATGGGAAGTTTTTGTTGAATTTAACTAAAGTTTTAGCTAAATGGATTCTATGTAGTTGGTTGAGGGGGGGATGGGGGCTTCTTGCCTGAGATAGTAGACTGTCGGTGAGTAACGAATTTCTGATGCCTATTTGGGACCAGAGATCTGCTATAGTGAGGTTGCTGAGGAGCGACCATATCTGTCTTGTATGGCTGTCCAGATTGGTTTCCAAGTAGTCAGGGATGAGATTTAGAGGTGCTACAGAAGAAGGCTTTGGAGCAAGTTCACATTGTAGAGAGTCCCATAATTAACAGGCTCCTCTCAAGAGAGGATCGTACAAAGCCTTTTTATGGGATTTCCTTGAAGGATGCCATAGGTCCCTGGATAAGGTTGCTCCATAGGAGGCCCGGGCCAAGAAGCTTACTATTTGATTTTTGGAAGGTTTTACTAATTCCATCCATCTATTTAATTGTATTGATTTTTAGTATTGAGATATGCCTGGGAGATTGATTCCACCCCTCTCCTTGACCCTAACCAGGAGTCCATGGGCCATCTGAGGTCTTCTATGACTCCAGATAAACCTGGAGAAGCTTGATTAAATGAATTAGAAGAAGTGAGCTGGGAGGTAGATCGGGATCATTTGTAGCTTGTATAGGATTTGGGGGACTATCTATGTTTGCAGTAAGTTTTTCCTTCCAGACCAGGTGAGTAAAGGTAGATTATATGTTTGGCGGAGTGTTGTTATTTCTTTAAGAAGGGAGGCAAAGTTTTTGTCATAGAAGTTTTTGAGTTTTTTTGTGATTTGAATCCCTAGGTATTCAGTGTGTGTCTCGACCCATTTAAATTGGAGGATATTTGTAAGCTTTCAGCTTGGGGTGAGGGTTATGCCTAGAACGGTTGATTTAGAAATATTTACTGTAAAATTTGAGATAGAGCCATATGCATGTAAGATATTGTTCATTTTGGGAAGGCTTTGTTCAGGGTTTGTCACGATGATCAGGATGTCATCTGCTAAGGCTACTGTCTTAAGCAACAGATGATATTAAATGTTTTCCTTGAATATCGTTGTCCTGTCGCACCATTTGTAAGAGAATTTCCAGTGTGAGAATAACGAGTGTTGGAGACAACGGACATCCTTGTCGCGTGCCGTTAGTTATAGAAAATGGAGGAGAGAAGATGTCGTTCACTTTAATTTTAGCGTAGGGACTAGAATATAGTGAGAAGATTGCTTGGTTTAGTCAATTCCTAGCAAGATTAACCCTTTGCAATCCAATTTTAGATTCAGGGTTTCCTAGGGGGCTTTGTCTTTCTGCCATTATACAATAATGCCATCTGCTGACTAGAGCCAGTACTGCGGTATGGGACAGGCTGGAGAGGCCGCTGACAACAGAGCAGCCAATAATAGACAATAAGAATACCCTGCCGGACGTCTTCCAACATCGGATCTGTACAACCTTCAATCAGAATGTCTGAAGAATTCAGACAGTGGATTGGAAAGGGTTAATGGTATCTTTTTACTTTGAGCCTATCTAATTACATGTAAAAGGTGAACTGAGTTATCCTTTCCTTCTTGACCCGCCACAAAACCAGATTGTTCTTCATTAATCAAATTTGGGAATTTATTTATCCTTCTGGCGAGGAGTTTTGGCAGTAATTTAATATGGAGATTTAATAAAGCAATGGGTCTACAACTACCACACTGGACGGGGTCTTGTCCTACTTTACAACTACCACACTGGACGGGGTCTTGGCCTACTTTACAACTACCACACTGGACTGGGTCTTGGCCTACTTTACAACTACCACACTGGATGGGGTCTTGGCCTACTTTACAACTACCACACTGGAGGGGGTCTTGTCCTACTTTACAACTACCACAATGGACGGGGTCTTGGCCTATTTTACAACTACCACACTGGACGGGGTCTTGTTATAACTCCCACACTGGACGGGGTCTTGTCCTACTTTACAACTGCCACACTGGACGGGGTCTTGTTATAACTGCCACACTGGACGGGGTCTTGTCCTACTTTACAACTGCCACACTGGACGGGGTGTTAGCCTACTTTACAACTACCACACTGGACGGGGTGTTGGCCTACTTTACAACTACCACACTGGACGGGGTCTTGGCCTACTTTACAACTGCCACACTGGACGGGGTCTTGGCCTACTTTACAACTGCCACACTGGACGGGGTCTTGGCCTACTTTACAACTACCACACTGGACGGGGTCTTGGCCTACTTTACAACTACCACACTGGACGGGGTCTTGGCCTACTTTACAACTACCACACTGGACGGGGTCTTGGCCTACTTTACAACTACCACACTGGACGGGGTCTTGGCCTACTTTACAACTACCACACTGGACGGGGTCTTGGCCTACTTTACAACTACCACACTGGACGGGGTCTTGGCCTACTTTACAACTGCCACACTGGACGGGGTCTTGGCCTACTTTACAACTGCCACACTGGACGGGGTCTTGGCCTACTTTACAACTACCACACTGGACGGGGTCTTGTCCTCGTTTACAACTACCATACTGGACGGGGTCTTGTCCTACTTTACAACTACCACACTGGACGGGGTCTTGTCCTACTTTACAACTACCACACTGGATGGGGTCTTGTCCTACTTTACAACTACCACACTGGACGGGGTCTTGTCCTTCTTTACAACTACCACACTGGACGGGGTCTTGGCCTATTTTACAACTACCACACTGGACGGGGTCTTGTTATAACTCCCACACTGGACGGGGTCTTGTCCTACTTTACAACTCCCACACTGGACGGGGTCTTGTCCTACTTTACAACTCCCACACTGGACGGGGTCTTGTCCTACTTTACAACTGCCACACTGGACGGGGTCTTGTCCTACTTTACAACTACCACACTGGACGGGGTCTTGGCCTACTTTACAACTACCACACTGGACGGGGTCTTGGCCTACTTTACAACTACCACACTGGACGGGGTCTTGGCCTACTTTACAACTACCACACTGGACGGGGTCTTGGCCTACTTTACAACTACCACACTGGACGGGGTCTTGGCCTACTTTACAACTACCACACTGGACGGGGTCTTGGCCTACTTTACAACTACCACACTGGACGGGGTCTTGGCCTACTTTACAACTACCACACTGGACGGGGTGTTGGCCTACTTTACAACTACCACACTGGACGGGGTCTTGGCCTACTTTACAACTACCACACTGGACGGGGTCTTGGCCTACTTTACAACTACCACACTGGACGGGGTCTTGGCCTACTTTACAACTACCACACTGGACGGGGTCTTGGCCTACTTTACAACTACCACACTGGACGGGGTCTTGGCCTACTTTACAACTACCACACTGGACGGGGTCTTGGCCTACTTTACAACTACCACACTGGACGGGGTGTTGGCCTACTTTACAACTACCACACTGGACGGGGTGTTGGCCTACTTTACAACTACCACACTGGACGGGGTGTTGGCCTACTTTACAACTACCACACTGGACGGGGTCTTGGCCTACTTTACAACTACCACACTGGACGGGGTCTTGGCCTACTTTACAACTACCACACTGGACGGGGTCTTGGCCTACTTTACAACTACCACACTGGACGGGGTCTTGGCCTACTTTACAACTACCACACTGGACGGGGTCTTGGCCTACTTTACAACTACCACACTGGACGGGGTCTTGGCCTACTTTACAACTACCACACTGGACGGGGTCTTGGCCTACTTTACAACTACCACACTGGACGGGGTCTTGGCCTACTTTACAACTGCCACACTGGACGGGGTCTTGGCCTACTTTACAACTGCCACACTGGACGGGGTCTTGGCCTACTTTACAACTGCCACACTGGACGGGGTCTTGGCCTCCTTTACAACTACCACACTGGACGGGGTCTTGGCTTACTTTACAACTACCACACTGGACGGGGTCTTGGCCTACTTTACAACTACCACACTGGACGGGGTCTTGGCCTACTTTACAACTACCACACTGGACGGGGTCTTGGCCTACTTTACAACTACCACACTGGACGGGGTCTTGGCCTACTTTACAACTACCACACTGGACGGGGTCTTGGCCTACTTTACAACTACCACACTGGACGGGGTCCTGGCCTACTTTACAACTACCACACTGGACGGGGTCTTGTCCTTCTTTACAACTACCACACTGGACGGGGTCTTGTCCTTTACAACTACCACACTGACCCATTTGCTTTGACAGCAGCTGCCTGACACTGGTTGCTCCAATTAAGTTTACAGTTACCTACAATCCCCAAGTCCTTCTCCATCTCAGTGTTACCCAGTGATTTCCTATTTAGTCTGTAATGGTGATATGCATTTCCCTGCCCATTCAGATAATCATAACCATTACACTTGTGAATTAATATTAGGAACAGGGCCAGTATAAAAACATAACTCAATTACTTGTCCGACAACCAAGACATCTAGAATAATTGTCAGTACAATTAATGCAAAAAGAAATCCACTTGTCCGATAATCATGGAGACAAACACACTTAATTCTGAAAACAAGTGTTTGTTATTCTGCGGTTTCTTTGTTTTAATGGGACGACCTTTATAATATGGAGAAGTTTGACGCCCATTCTGGTCATGTAGAATCAAATACTTCTACACAATACAACCATTTATAGAATTAAAGGTATCTTGTCAGCAGCTTCATGGAGTTTGGCTTGGAGTTGAGCTCTAAATGAATGGCTTTTCACTGCCTGAAGTCTGCAAAGTGACGACTCTCTACATCTACACAAAAGCGGAGAGAGCTGTCAGTCTACATGATGCGAGAGGGAAAAGCCAGCATGGCCCCCTCTGTGACTCAGAACTCAGCTCCCAGCCAAACCTTCATGAAGCTGCTGACCGAGTCAGTTTAGGAAGCACCCTCTTTGACTGATTACTACTGCTGTCAGGTCATTTTTGGTCGTCATGATGATCAATGATCTTTTTTGGTCATGTAAAACCTTCCACACGACTTCTCCAACCGGCTGCTGACTTTTACAATATTTGTCTCACAGCTTTTGTATCCGGATGAAGATCTGACCAATATTAATACAACAGAGACAAATGTGAGGGGCGATCAGCGGTGTAAAGAGGAGATTCCTACAGGAAACTGCCCAGGTGAGTAGTAACCACTAAATACAGCAGAGAAGAGTCACAGATTCTCCTCGGTCAGCGGCTGCTGATAGTTATGTAGATTTATAAGCTCTGGGATCTGTCAGTTTCCGCTGTATATTCCCTCATTCAGCCGAAGTACAAACTAAATATGGATGACCTGTGATACCGTTATAGGTGATAACACATGATGGGCATTTACAATATGGATGAGAAATATAGCTAGAATACGGACAAGATGAAGAATTAGGCTCCGCCCAGATAGGTTTACTTCATCTCCTATCAATACTGATGAGGGAAAATTGCCCAATTCTGGGACTTCACAATGATTAGCTTCTATTAGACTCATCAAGGTAAAAGAATACAGAACATGGAGACCCACAGTTAAAGGGACATTCTGGGTATATTTAACCCTTTCCAATCCTGTGTGGGACCTCGTTAAGTGACCAACTTCTAAAAAAGCGTCTTTTACCAACATACATATTTTGTATCTGACAACTTATTTCATAGGTTTTAGCACAGCATGGTGGTGTTTTCCTCATGCAATGCTGTATGGAGGCCGGCTTTTGTCACATATGGATATCCGTGCCAATGTGGAGGGTGTTGAAAGACAGTGGGAAGAGGTGGAGGAAGAGAAGAAAGAGGGGGGTAGTAGGCTACAGACATGAACGTCACACAAGTCTTGATGTTTCCGTGAAACGAGGACCACCACTTTCGGCTTCATGCCCCACCTCCAGCATATTGACCTCATGCACTGTTATGTGTAATGCCCCTGGCCATGCTTGCTTGACCAGGTATCTGTTTTTAGGTGCACCCTTCCACTCACAACGTTCTGCATCGCCATGCCTATGTTATCACTCACATGACGGTGTAAAGCAGGAACGTTTTTTTGGGCAATGAAATGGTGGCTGGGCATCGGGTACTGTGGGTTCAAACACACACAACACAATGTTCTCTCCATCTGGTTAGTAGGTAGTATTTACCCCGGTTTGGCTTGAAAGTCTTCAGGTGCTTCAGCTGACAACAAGTCAAACGGCTTGAATAGCAGCAACAAAGGAGAATAAGCCGCCTCCCTAAAAACACCATTTATTACAAAAAAATCATAACCTTATAAATGGTGGGTACCGCGTGACACATCCCCCCCGCAGACACGTTTCCAAAGACTCACTGCCTTTTTGATCACAGATGACAAACTGACATGGTACTTCCCTTTAAGACCAATTATAAACTAATTATACAAAAAAAAAAATTTTTTTTTTTCTTTTCTTAAATAATAAATATGCAGCAAATCATTTTTGAAGTTTGAACCTATTGGTAAGCGAGTTCCCAGAATGCCTCTCTGCTGAGCGCACATTGTCTCCAATCTCCTCGCCTTAAAGGTTTTTTTTTTTTACAGCTTAAATAACGCAGAATCTGAATGACTCCAAAAATCTGCATGATGTTTCAAAAAATGTCTTGCAACTTCTGAGACATTTACATTTTTTTCTCTGTCACTAATAAGCTCCATGATACTTGTTTTTAACTTGCAGATAGTGCAGCCTGTATACATTTTATAATTATTATTATCATATATTTACACTAATTGTAATGACCTTTCTACAGGCTGCACTATTCGCAAGTTAACAACCTGGATCATGGAGCATATTAATGACATAGTGAAAAAAATGTCTCAGGCTTTTTCTCCTTTGTTGCATCGAATTTTGTGGGTTAGCATGGAGCAGATGCCCAGCCACCATTTATGGAAGGCGTCTGTGCCCACCAGCCCAAAGAGCAGCATTTCCATGCTTTGTGCTCGTGGACGGTTGGGGAGGTATCCTGCTTCCCCCAAAATAGGACCTACTCTGAAAATAAGCCCTACCATGATTTTTGAGGGAGACTTTAAATATAAGCCCTACCCCAAAAATATGTCCTTGCTGTGATACAAAAAAATTATATATACACACACACACACCTAGTAGGCTCAGTCCAGGTCCCTCCCGCTGCTCTTCAGTGCTCCGACGCATTTTTTGTAGTGCTTGGCCGCCCACAGAAGATCTCTTCCTGGTTACGTGATTCATAAATCCCACCTCCAGGAAGCAATGGCTTTTATTGGTTCCTGAGCACTGCTCAGGCAATGAATGCAGCATAAACCAATGCAATGGCTGTGATTGGTTCATCGAGCGCGGCATTGATCGCATTGTGGAGGCAGGATTTATGAATTGGCCAGTCAATGCCATGGCTGCCTTCATAATGCGATGGCTGTGATTGGCTGATCAGCGATTGAACAACCAATCAATGCATCGCTTAATGAACCAATCTTCTGTGGATGGCCGAGGACTGCAAGAAGCCCGTCTGAGCTCCGTAGAGCAGCGGGAGGGACCTGGAGGGATTCGGACTGAGCCTAATAAAAATAAGACCTAGTGCCTCTTTTGGGAAAAAAAATTAATATAAGACAGGGTCTTATTTTTGTGGAAACTTGTTTTTTTGTTTTTTTTTACACTCCCCTAGCTAGGGGTGCAGGGCTGGCTACCGACCTGGGACACGCTGGAATTTGAGGTAGGTGTCAATGTCAGTGACGGTGGCGGCTCCATGTTTGCTCTCCATTTCCCACTCCTTCTCAGGCATGGGATGTCATGTTCTTCAGCCACATGTTCTGAACGCAGTTCAGTCCCATTCAGGTGAATAGGAGTGAGCTGCTATGCCAGGCACATAAACAAATACGGCACTGTGCCGGGTATGTACTGAAACGGTATAGGCATTGACCTGAGCACTGTGCCCACTTCAAACAGACGATAGGCAGGGATCATCTAAGCTGGGTGATCTACTCAAGGCTTGTGGAGGACTCCGTTGCGAATTCTTTTGCATGTTCCCATTTCAGATTCTCCACTGCCTCCATATTAATCATGACAGTCACAATTAGTTGTGTGCAGTTTTTGGTGCTGTTTCATGCAGATAATTTGGCCAAAGTCCAGAGCACAAGATAAAGACAGAAAATTATAAAGTACTTGTCCTTTGTTTTTGTACCCACTCTGAGCTTCAGCTAGCAATAAAGAATGGAAAACTACATGTAGTTATCCAGCAGCCTTACACGTGCTCCACAGCCATGACTTCTACACACATGACCATACTGCTCCTGCCCCCTGCGATAAAGTACATGTAGCTGTCAGGGAGTGTGTGAGATAAACTCAACCTAGTAGCACTAACTGTTAGGGATCTTTATGGTTCTCCACTGAGCATTTACTAGAAGAGTGGGGACAGGTACACTGATACATGAACCTGTCAAGATGGGGGCTTCACCACAGAAGGGGAGAACAGTAAGAGAACAGCCTGGTGGCCGAGCATCATGATCTATTTGTCGTTGTCACTCTTTACTGTATGACTTTCAAATCGTAGTGAAATGTTTATATAGACATGCAATAAATGTCACTAGAATGTTTAGGGTTATATTATTTAGGAATAGTAAATTTAATTTTATTCTTGGCAGATGACGGTATCGGGAGTTCAGAGGGACGTCTGATATCTGCAGATTGTAAAGCAGAGGATTGTGGTATCATACAAGATACATACGAAGAACCTGCAATTATCCCGTATATTCCCTCAGCCTTTTACAGAAAATATCCATCATCTGATCCTGTTATACAGGTCCCATCTTCTGATTCATCACAGACCGATAAGCAGAATAAAAGGGGAGAAAATCAAAGATCTCACAAAAGCAAGAAGCCACATTCATGTTCAGAATGTGGGAGATGTTTTACTTGGAAAACAGACCTTGTTAGACATCAGAGAATTCACACAGGGGAGAAGCCATTTTCTTGTTCAGAATGTGGGAAATGCTTTACCCATAAATCAACTCTTGTTGTGCATCAGAAATTTCACACAGGAGAGAAGCCATTTTCATGTCCACAATGTGGGAAATGTTTTTCTGCTAAATCAGATCTTGCAAGACATCAACGAAGGCACACAGGAGAGAAGCCTTTTTCATGTTCAGAATGTGGGAGATGTTTTAGCCAGAAAACAATTCTTGTTAAACATGAGAGAATTCACACAGGGGAGAAGCCGTTTTTATGTTCAGAATGCGGAAAATGTTTTACATGGAAATCATATCTTGTTGCACATCAGAGAAGTCACACAGGGGAGAAGCCATTTTCATGTTCAGAATGTGGGAAATGTTTTACCCAGAAATCAGAGCTTGTGGTACATCAGATAATTCACACAGGGGAGAAGCCATTTTCATGTCCAGAATGTTGGAAATGTTTTACTCAGAAATCAAATCTTCTTGCACATCAAAGAACTCACACAGGGATTAAGCCATTTTAAGGGAAGAAGGGAAATTAATACTCAAGGAAAGGTCAACTTGTTGGACATCAGAGAGCTCGCACAGGGGAAAATCTATTTATAAAACTTGTTTTATTGACGAATAACACAAAAAAACATGAATGAGTGAAAGAAATTTAGAGCACTAAATTATGAAAAAGAAATGTATTTATTTACCAATAAACATCTGTTATCCAGAAAGCAAATGGAATCCAGATAACATACCTTTATGTCTACTATGTGCATAGAATGTGTTCTCCTATCTATCTATCTATCTATCCAGTTTTACACACACATATATATGTGAGAGCCCTCACTGACTGATTCGCCACTAATGCTCCAACTTCCCGATGTTGTACAAACATAAAATTTGGCACGACCATTTTTTAGGTTCTAAATAGGAAAATCAAAGGGTTCACAACTTGATTATTCAATGCTAAGTGCAAAAGTATTGGCCCCCCCTATGTAACGTACCTAATCTAATTCTCTAACTTCCTGGTGTCGTACAAACATGAAATTGGCATGAGCATTTTTTAGGTTCTAAATAGGAAAAGTAAAGGGGTCACAACTCAATTATTCAATGCTAATTGAAAAAGTAAGTGTACCCCTATGTAATGTAGCTTCTTGGTGTCGTACAAGCGTGAAATTTGGTGCGAGCATTCTTTAGGTCCTAAATGAGGAGAGTGGGAGGGGTGGCACATTTGTAAAGGAACATCGGTTCATGCAGTCTGAGGAGAACTTGTAAACAACTGTATCAAATTAACTCGGGCGAAGCCGAGTATATCGGCTAGGTATATCAGATTAGAAAATCCCTGCCTCCAGGAAGCACTGCTTCTAATTGGCTGATAGCCTCGACTCAATGAATAGCTATGATTGGTTCATCGAGCGCTGGCTCTGATTGGCTGACCGTCACAGCACTCAGCGAATCAAAAACCAGTGCCAGGGATCGGGAAGAAGACAGGCCGGAGCCGGACAACGCTCCTAGGTGATGTATTTTTTGGGGGGTTTGTTTGCTTTTCTGCAGCTAGGCCTTATTTGTGGGGTAGTGCTTATATTTCAAGCTGACTTTGTTGCACCACTTGCGATTTTGTAGCACCACAAAATTGCATTATCGCCACCAGAAAATGCAGCAATATTGCTGAGATTTTCTCACGGTGATATTGTGTTGCCCGTGTGAAGGAGGCCTTAAAGATGCAATAAGGTTATGATCTGCCTGCAAAGTTTCATCAAATTAAATGCACTTTAAACTAGAGAGAAGATGTAAGCTGCTGTCAAAACTTCTCCGTATCAATTCCCCTCTCTGTGTATAAATACAGCTGTCCCTCAACACACAGGATAAATTGTCACCCAGATGACCATGTATGTTGGAAATGTATGTTCAAACTGTAACTCTATGGAAACTGGTTCCAAAAGCTTGAAAATGTCAACCAAGGCCATCAAAAATAAGAAAAATGTAGGAAAAAAGTAAATACAGAAAAAGCAAGTTCTTATGTATGACAGTTGGAAAGAGCCAATGAAACTTAGAAATCACCTTCTACACTGGACATCATTTCCAGAGTGGAAAACTTGTTAATTTTGCCAAGGATCTACATCAAAATCTACATACATTCATTGTCAAAAATGTGCTTGTAACATTATTTTAAGTAAATGATTACAATATCAGAGATAAAGGATACTTTATGGCAGAAATTGAACTCCTGAAGTGAGGCTATGGTACCCTCGTGTACCGCCCCTAGCTTGGATGCAAGATGTGATGCGTGCAGGCATATAGGTTCTGTATAGGATCCAGTGGCATATCATAGAATAATAGAATTATACAAGTGGGAGGGTCATTGGGTCCAACCCCCTGCTCAATGTAGGATTCATTAAATCATCCCAGACACATATCTGTACAGCCTCTGTTTGAAGACTTACATTAAAGGAGTATTCACCACCTCCTATTGCAAATTGTTCCACTCATTGTCTACCCTCACTGCCACAAAATGTTCTCTAATATCTAATCTGCGTCTCCTCCCTTTCAGTTTCATCCCATTGCTTCTAGTCGTTCCTTGTGCAGATGAGAATAGGGCTGATCCCTTTGCACTGTGACAGCCCTTCAGATATTTGCAGGCAGCTATTAAATCTCCTCGCAGCCTTCTTTTTGCAAGCCAAATATTCCCAGATCCTTTAACCGTTCCTCATAGGACATGATTTGCAGACCGCTCACCATCCTTGTAGCTCTTCTCTGAACTTTCCGTTTGTCGATCTTTTTTAAATTGAGGTGCCCAGAACTGGACATAGTATTTCAGATGAGATCTCACCAAGGAAAAGTAAATGAGAATTATTACCTCACATAATCTAGAATCTATGCTTCTCTTAATACATCCCAGAATTGTGTTTGCCTTTTTTGCTGCTGCGTCACACTGTTGACTCATGTTCACTATGTGATCTATTAGTATACCCAAGTCTTTCTCACATGTGCTGCTGCTCAGCTCAATCTCTTTCATTCTGTATGTATTTTTTTCATTTTAATACTTTGCATTCTCTCACTGTTAAATACCGTTCTGTTAGTCGCCCTCCACAGTTCAAGCTTATATAGATCTTTTGGAATCCTCACTCTCTCTCTCTAGTGCTAGCTATCCCTCCTAGCTTTGTGTCATCTGCAAATTTGATCAGTTTCCCCTTAATTCCTTCATCTAGATCATTTATAAAAATGTTGAACAAATGTGCCTTGTGGTACCCCACTTGAGACATGGTTTGAGTTAATTACTTTATTCTCATCCAAGTAGTTGCATACATGCCGTTTTTAATATTTGTTCAAGGATCTTTCCCGGTATAGAAGTCAGGCTCACAGGTCTGTAGTTTCCTGGGTCCACCTTCTTCCCTTTTTTGAAGACAGGGACAACATTTGATCTTCTCCAAACTTCTGGGACTTCTACTCTCTAGGAATGTTCAAAGATTACATACAGTGGTTTGGCAATTTATTATTAGCTTTAGTTATGCTGACACCTACCCTGCATTTTCTACAGACCGCATTATATCCTTTTTTAGAAATGCCCCCCTCTTTCAATTTGCTAAGCATTTTTTCTTCCTTTTTCAGCATGTATTTAAGTACTATGTTCATCCATCCTGGTTTCTTTAAATGCTTCCCATTCTTCTTTCTTTTAGGGATTGTTAACGATTGTGCTATGAGAATCTAATTTCACAATATTTCCCAACCTTCTTGGACATTTCTTCCCTTAAGAACATCCAGCCACTGGATTCTTCCTATCCTCTTTCTGAGTCCATTAAAATCTGCCTTTCTGAAATCCAACCTTGAAGTCTGAGCCCTCTCAGGTCTTCCTCCCTTTGTTATTGAAAATTCAAGTAAAACATGATCACTGCCTCCTAAGATCCCAGCCATTCGTACTTCCTCAATCATTTCCTCCCTGTTGATAAGAATTAGGTCCAAGATAGCAGATCCCCTTGTTTTTTGATGTACCTTTGGGAAAGTAAAGTTGTCAGCAAGAGCGGATAAGAATTTGTTGGATCCATTACTTTTGCCTGAGAGAGATTTCCAACAAATGTCTGGATAGTTAAAATCTACTAAGATCACTATGTTGTACCATTTTGATAACATGGCCATCTGATGTAGAAAGAGATCCTCCATATCTTCTGCTTGTCCAGGCGGCCTATAGTAAATGCTTACAATGGTGTCCTTTCTGTTGTTCTCTTCTTGTATTCTTACCCAAACAGTTGATATAGCACTCCCATGCTCTGAAGCTTGAATCTCTGTGGAGCTGTTCGCTTTGCTAACATACAATGCAACTGCTGCTCCCCTTTTATTATGTCTGTTTCTTATGAATACGTTGTATGTATCCTTCAAGCCTTGTATTCCGATCATGTGTATCATCCCACCAAGTTTCTGTAATACCTATGACATCATATTTCTTTTCCTGTGTTCGGAGCTCCTATTTTCCTTGCTTGTTTCCCATGCTCTGTGCATTTGTAAAGGAAACATTTTAGTTTGTGATTGGTGTCTCTTGCGCCTCTACTTTACTTCTGATTTTTTTGTCTTTGCTCTTTCTTTCCACATCTAATAGCAAGGTTCTCAAATGTATTAGTAACATAGTATTAGCTGTATATTAGCTCTCCTCCTACAGATATAATACTCTGCAGTACTGGAGGCTCTGGGTGTCCTCTCCTCCTACAAATACAATACTCTGCAGTACTGGAGGCTCTGGGTGTCCTCTCCTCCTACAGATACAATACTATGCAGTACTGGGGGCTCTGGCTGTCCTCTCCTCCTACAGATACAATACTCTGCAGTACTGGGGGGCTCTGGGTGTCCTCTCCTCCTACAGATACAATACTCTGCAGTACTGGGGGCTCTGGGTGTCCTCTCCTCCTACAGATACAATACTCTGCAGTACTGGGGGCTCTGGGTGTCCTCTCCTCCTACAGGTGTAATACTCTGCAGTACTGGGGGTTCTGGGTTTCCTCTCCTCCTACAGATACAGTATTTTGCAGTACTGAGGGTTCTGGGTGTCCTCTCCTTCTACAGGTGCAATGCTCTCCAGTATTGGAAGCTCTGGGTATCCTCTCCACCTAAAGATACAATACTCTGCAGTACTGGGGGCTCTGGGTATCCTCTCCACCTAAAGATACAATTCTCTGCAGTACTGGGGGCTCTGGCTGTCCTCTCCTCCTACAGATACAATACTCTGCAGTACTGGGGGCTCTGGGTGTCCTCTCCTACAGATACAATACTCTGCAGTACTGGGGGCTCTGGGTGTCCTCTCCTCCTACAGATACAATACTCTGCAGTACTGGGGGCTCTGGGTGTCCTCTCCTCCTACAGGTGTAATACTCTGCAGTACTGGGGGTTCTGGGTTTCCTCTCCTCCTACAGATACAGTATTTTGCAGTACTGAGGGTTCTGGGTGTCCTCTCCTTCTACAGGTGCAATGCTCTCCAGTATTGGAAGCTCTGGGTATCCTCTCCACCTAAAGATACAATTCTCTGCAGTACTGGGGGCTCTGGGTATCCTCTCCACCTAAAGATACAATACTCTGCAGTACTAGGGGCTCTGTGTCCTTTCCTCCTTTTGATACAATAATCTGCAGTACTGGGGTGCTGGGTTTCCTCCCCTCTTACTGATACAGTACTCTGCAGTACTGGTGGCTCTTGGTTTCCTCTCCTACGACCTACTAATACTGAGCTAATCCGTTTTAGTTTAGTGTCAGTAGAAGGCAGGCACTGGTCGCGTTCTCCAGATCCGTTCTACCTTATGTTTGAGGTTAGATTGTTGTGCTATTGCTCTTTATTCTTTCTCTCTCTCCTCTTTGTCAGGCAACAGAGAGGAATGGGTCACTCTGTCTTCCCAACTACGAGATGAGGGAACAGTGATGAGAAAGTCAAGCCATCCATTCACAGACTGCTGGAGCATGAGTAGGAACACCCTGGGGTAGATGGTAAAAGCTACTTTGCCCCTGCCTACCAGAACAATTGGATTTGCAGTGTGTCATTGTGTGAGGACACACAGGAGAACATCATCACTGTGTGAGGGCACACAGGAGGACACCATTACTGTGGGGGGCACACAGAAGGACACCATCGCTGTGTGAGGGAACATAGGAGGACACCATCCCTGTGTGAGGGCACATAAGAGGACACCATCGCTGTGTGGGGGCACATAGGAGGACACTATGAATATGGGTTACACATAGGAGAACGTCATAACTGTGTAAAGGCACATAGGAGGACACTATCACTGTCTGATGGCACATAGAAGGACACTATGAATCTGGGGTGCACATAGAGGACACTATCATGGTGTGAGGGCACATAGGAGAACACTGAATTAGAGCTGCACATGGATTATAAAAGGAAGTTGATGAATGGACCACAGTGTCTCAGAAAGTGTGTGACAGGGGATATAAGGAAGTTGAAGTGAATAGATGTTATTTGTACAAAGGTCTGAGTGTGACTGAGGACAATCAGGAAGTGTCATGGATTTTGTTGGAGCATCAGCCCCTCCTCCGTATCTGACCTTTGTTATTACCTCTCCATTGTGGATAACGCAACCCTCCAATCTGCCAATTACTGCATATCTTGTCAAGGGCCCTGCCTTGGTGGACCGGGACTTCCAGATCCTGCCTACCTTATGCTAATGACTAGTGCTATACAGTGGGAGCCTGCAGGAGCAGAAGGCCGGAGACCAACCGTAGACCTGAGCCACACCTTCTATAGACCCTGGACACTGATGGACAAGATGACTTTGGTTAAAGGGCTGCCGAAACCAGTACTAACACTATGGAATTTGCCAGACAGAGATACTCCAAGCAATGAATATGGCCATAATGGCTGACTGGACTTCACTGATCTATGTCTTTAGAGACAATGCATCATTGTTGACATAGAACAGTGCTGGGACTTATGCAGTGCAAAAAAAAGTTGACAATGACAGAATTGGGAAATCGTGAAAAGATTTTGTGCAGTGTGTTTAGTTCTGGGCTAAGACAGAGTTAGATATGAGTCCTCTGACATTTGACAACATTGCACAGAAGAAAGGAGAGATTGTTGTAGACTTTTATAGCAGACTACAAGTAGTATGGTTGTATATATCAGCAGCGGATGAACAGATTCTCTGCTACTCCTTTCTAGATGAACCACATGACCCCATCTGGAGGGCAGTAATCATAGCCAGACCGCAGTACTTGGACAGGTGCTGGAGATATGACAATGATGTGGGTACTTTCATACATACTTGGTGGTCATGTCCACTGATCTCATATCTGTGGGAAGAGGTAAATGCATTATATAAGGAGGTCAGTAGGAGTGTGATTGAGTTCACACTGGAGTTGGTGCTCTTCTCGGTGATGCCTGGCTCAATTGCCAAGATGACACGGTCCCTTTTAAACTTCTTCCTAAAAGCAATGAGACAGAAAGTGGAAATTCTCCTTGGTCCTCATGAAGATGATGTAGTTGGAGGCTATGGATAATCTTAAATACATAGAGGAGCTGTGCACTGGTGACAACAACACATTTTTCAAGTTTTATAGTTTATGGGCAAGATGGATACAGTTTCGCTCTTCATCTAACTTGGAGGCCTAGCTCCAAAGAGGTGCTTGACACCACAATGGAAGGTCTCAGACTTAAAACACCAATTAGAAAAGATTTGAGACAGTAATTCGGTGGCAGATACGCATTGGGTAAAACTTTCTTCCCCTCCTTACCTTTCTGTCTCCCTTAGGTTGTTACTCTCCTCTTTCTAAACCTTAATACTTATGTGTTTTTCCTTTCTGTCACCTACTCTATGGTAAGTTTTTCACTTTATCGGATCTTTGTTTTCCTATAAGAACAACAAAGCCCAAACATTATGTGCCTTGTGGTGTAGTTGTTACCGACTAGTTTTTAGCCTGGATTTCATGCTCACTATGTTTCATTCCAATTCATGACGATATGTGCAGCACTATTTATGCACATAATTCTTATGTCAATCCTTGATTATTCCAGTGTTATAAGGTGTATTCAATTAAATACATTTTGAACCATAAATGCTACAATTGCCAGCAATTGGGTCACTTTACTCACAATTGTCCATTGAGCTGCCCACAAGAGGCCCAGGGAGGCTTTGTCGGCCATTGAGCAATTGTCAATGCAGATGTCTTATACCTCCTTATCGTTCCAGCCTTCCAACAGGAAGAGAGTCAATGTGCTACAACTACTCTCACTCTTCCAGGAAGTGAACCCATCAGTTACATAATGGACACTGGAGCAGACAGATCAACATTTAGAGCATCTGATGTACAACCATTTGCTTTTAAATGTGGTGAAACATGGGATGGGATTATGAGGTAAAGAAATGGAATTGCAGGAGAAAAAACAATTAACTGCTACTTTACATGAGAGCCAAGAAGTTGTGGGTAGATTTTTGGTGTCTGTCAACTTATTAGGGGCAGACATATTTAGAGAAATGCAAGTGACAATCAAGTATACCCCAAATACTACCAAGGTGACTAGCCCCCTAATTAACCGAGTTACCTACTACCATTAGTGCTATGCTTACTGTTACAGATTCTCAGAAAAATGCATGTACTTACATGCAACAAGTTCTTGCATTATTACCAGAAATATTGTGGGTCAATGACAAAATGAATGTTAGATGATTGCTTATCACTCTGGTGGATGTAAGTCAAACCTGGTATGCAGCCACCCAATATCAGGCAATACCCTTTGAGTGCTGATCAAGAAGCTAGTATTAATGAGCATGTCCAGGCCCACCTTGTAAAGGGAATAAGAAAGAAATGTAATTCCCCTTACAATCAATTGTTCTCAGTCAAGAAAAAGGTGGAGCTTTCGCATGGTCCATAATTTGCAAGCAGTAAATACTGTCTCAATTGTCAACACCGCACTGGTGCCAAATCTCCACACATTGTTGTCATTGGTAACGACCAGCTCCACCTTCTTCACGGTGGTGGATCTTGCAAACAATTCTTCAGTGTACCCCTACAAGAGGGTGCCCAGCTTTTATTAACTTTCATACATTGCAGCAAGCAATATTACTGGTGTGTGTTGCTGCAGGGGGCAGCCAACACCCCTGGGTAATACTCTGAGGCCCTACAAGCAGTTCTGAAAAATTTGGTCCCAAAATGGCTCCGCACCTCACTGCTTTAATGCATTGATTATTTGCTTCTGTGTTGTGACACTAAGGAACAGTGGTTGGAGGAGACTATCAGTGTGTTACACTTTCTTGCTGAAAATGGTTGCAAGTCATCCAAGTCCAAACTTCATTTTTGTCAATCGATGGTCGTGTTCCCATGCATTGCATTTCACAAGGCACTAGACACATTACCACTGAGAGAATTCAGGCTGTTCCATTCCCCAGAAACCCTCAGGGATTGGTGGAGTAGTGCAGAGAATGGATACCCCAAGCCTCCTAAAGTACATGATCATCCTCTCACATACATGGCTCCACATGCAGTACTGAAAATACTCCATATGGCACAGACTAAACACCTTTCAGCAGCCAGGATCACAAAGCATGAAACTACCCCTGCTAGTATCTTAACATATCACAGTTAAAAAAACAACAGTTATGAATCAAAGAAACTAAGAAACTGTCCGGGATGCGCCAGGTCCTTCAGTGGAATTCAAGTAGTGCTAACAAACATAAATTTATAGAGCACTCACCTGGTGCCAAGCAGGGAAAATCAGCAGATGATCCCCGCTGACACCAATGTCCAGGAAGGCTTTTAAATAGAAGTCTTTAGTCCCCCATCCGTAGCTCCACGGAGAGCAGCAAAGAGTCAGCGAACAAAGCACTTTATATGGTGCTTGGGATAATATTCGTATCGAGAAGAAAAATTAGCTACCTATGCGCTCGTCGGGAAAAAAGAATTTATTAAAAATAAAGAGCGACACGTTTCGGCGAAATATTGTCGCCTTTTTCAAGCTCTGTCACATTATTACACAGACATACATATATACAACACTTAATACACACTTACATAATACATACCGGCTGCCTAGATTCCGATCGCAATCAGTGGTGTGTGTTCTGGGGGGCGGGAGCGCTCCTCGCAGAAAGGCGTACACGTCGCGATACACGTGACGTATGACGTCAAGGCGTTAGTACGTAACATGGAACGCATCTGCGTCCCATGTGTTCAAAATCAACTTTATTGACAGCCGGCTGATAAGGCACAGCACGGCAATTAACCAGTAAATCGCACACCATGCAAAAAACGGCATAGTACTATAACAAATTTTCGTAGCATAATGCCAAAAACTTAATGATCACAAGTAGGTAGGCAATATTTATAATATGTTAAAATATAAATAAAATTATATAAATACCATATATTAGTTTGTTCATCCTTAATATATTAAAATAACTATATCGGGATATAATCATATAAATAGAAACTCTACAAGTAAAATTACTGCCAACAAAGACTACTTATAAAGTGATACTAGTGTTTTATAAAAAGTCTATAAATTCCAAAAAATGAAAATATCAACCATAATGGTTAAAAAGAAAGATGCTAAAATTTTTCCAAAACCTCGTTTAATAAACCAGGAGTTAATGTATTTAATCGATGTATCCAATACATCTCCTTTTTTCTGAGTGTACTGATTGATCTTTCTTCAATATATTCAAGTGGTGTTACTCGCATCTCAGAGAAAACACCCTTATGCACATCATTAAAGTGCTTTGATAAACTATGATTTCGCAGATTATTTTTGATGTTCAAACGGTGATTGTTTATACATGTTTTCAATTTATTGATACTTCTTCCTACCTATTTAAGATTCCAGGGACATTCGATCAAATAAACTAATTGTGCGGTATTGCATGACTTAGATTGTATTATTGGAATTTTAGTATCATTATTAGAGATGAGTGAACCTACTCGTTTCGAGTAATTACTCAATCGAGCACCGCGATTTTCGAGTACTTCCGTACTCGGGTGAAAAGATTCGGGGGGCGCCAGGGGGCGGGGGAAGGCGTGGCGGAGCGGGGGGTAGCAGCGGGGAACAGGGGGGAGCCCTCTCTCTCTCCCTCTCCCCCCCCACTCCCTGCTGAAACCCCCCACTCACCCACGGCACCCCCCGAATCTTTTCGCCCGAGTACGGAAGTACTCGAAAATCACGGCGCTTGGGCGAAAAAGGGGCGTGGCCGAGTACGCTCGCTCATCTCTAATCATTATGTTCGGAATTTTAGTATCATTATTATGTTCAATTGCAGTAATTGCACATCAACGAACAGATATTGAACATAATGATACTAAAATACGTTGGATTTCTTTTAATAACATAAATTACGAATCTGTGGACCTGTGAACCAATTATATAACCCATTAGATTTAGTATGCACCAAATGTAACAGCAAATGAATATACAACTTACCAATACACCACCACAAAGTATACAGAAAAGTAGACAAAGCCAAGATTTACTGAACCTGGAACCGTTACAGCCAATCAAACCATCCCTATTCTTTTTTTTGCCTGTTTCTCTATGAACGTTGTCTTTTTTTTTTGTATTATTCAAACTCAAAGGAGCTTACAATTCATACACACATAGGATATGATTAGAAGTCATATGTTTATTCAATTAATAAGCAGAAGTGTACACAGAAAGACATTTGAAACAAGGCGAGAACACACCTCACTTGTAATATTTATTCAAATTATTTTATTATTGGTTATTATAACTAAACAAGAATACTGACGTCTTAATTAGAGACAAGTCTTTTCTCAGACCAATTGGAATTATTTCTCATGAGACTTCTATAAAATGGCCTTGTCTAGGAGAACTGGTGCTGATAGCACCAGAGTTGTGTAGTCCTGTTTTCTTGTCTTAAATTGCTGAATGTACAGGATGCACTGAACAAGCAAAGTTGTATACTTGACGTATATCTGCAATGTTCTCCTAAAGAAAAATGTCAACAATATGATGTAATAGGAATAAACAAACAAGATGTATACGAGACCAAATGGATACACATTTACTGCTCTAACAGTCCCCCCTTATGCAATTGCTTCCTCATGTTACAAAGCTCATAATACTTGGGGTGAATGAAAATGGCTGGGTCGGATTCCGACTGCGAGAATTCTCACAGCGGAATGCGAGCTGTGCCCCTGCAGTGATCCGCTCCTCACCTGCTCCCAGCATCTTGTCTTTGCTTTGCTATGTGCTGCTGACGCACAGCCACACATGCACAGAGTAGAGCTGGCGCATCACCCCTGACGTTTCTATGTGAGCCTCTTGGCGACTTGCATAGGAATTGGACATGCCACGATTTGCTTATTGCGAGAGTTTTCACATGTCAAATCACTGCTGTGTGCATAGGATTGCGTGCATGCATGTAATTTTATGGCAGCGTGCACGGGCAGAAATTCTGTGGGAAAGCTTTACACAGAATTTCCACCCATCTGCATTCATCCTTAAAATGATCTCAATTCTCATTCCACAAGCTTGAAATAACCATGAAGGAACGTGTTGTCTTACCTAATATCTAGGAAGATGGATGTTCCTAAGAATAGTCCATGCTCAGCTAGTTAAAACCCATGTAGGGTGGCCCCAGCCTGTCCCTAACGGCTTTTTTTCTAACTATGGGTTTGATGGCAGGCGACTGTATTCTGTGTACCTGGATAGATATAGTATGAGGAAACTTGATGCAACCATTTAGGTATTTTGGAGTTGGATTTCCTTTAATAACATAAATTAAGAATCTGCGTATTAATGGACCTGTGAACCAATTATATAACCCATTAGATTTGGTATGCACCAAATGTAACAGCAGAGGAGTATACAACTTACCAATGCACCACAAAGTATACAGAAAAGTAGACAAAGCCAAGATGTACTGAACCTGGAACCGTAAAGCCAATCAAACCATTCCTGATGTGCATTTTGCCTAAGTTTCTGTACTAAATTTTTCTTATTTTTTGTTATTATTCAAGCTCAAAAAAGCTTACAATTCATACACAAATGGGATGTGATTGGAAGTCATCTGTTTATTCAATTAATAAGCAGAAGTGTATATACAAAGACATCTGAAACAAGCCTAGAACACACCTCACTTGTAATAATTATAATTTATTCAAATTATTTTATCATTGGTTATTATAACTAAACAAGAATAGTGACGTATTTATAAAAGGCAAGTCTTCTCTCAGACCGATTTGAATTATTTCTCATGAGACTTCTATAAAATGCCCTTGTCTTGGAGAGCTGGTGCTGATAGCACTAAGGTTGTTTAGCCTGGTTTAATTGTCTCAAATTGCTGAATGTACAGGATGCACTGAACAAGCAAAGTTGTGTATTTGATGTATATCTGCAATGTTCTGAAGAAAAATGTCAACAGTATAATTTAACAGGTTAAAGCATACAAGAAGGATACAAGAGACAAAATGAATGCACATTTACTGATCTAACAATCCCTCCTTTTGTAACTGCTTCCTTATGTTACACAGCCCCCCTACACTCAGGGTGAATGCAGATGGCCGGGTCAAATCCCCCTTTTATGTGGTGATAGAGTATGCATTTTTCTCCTGTTGCAGCTAAAAGAATCATTAGGTTCCGCTGCTTTCCGCCGGTTGAGAAGAGAAGTCTGAGGAAATCCAGCCTTTGTTCATCTTTATGAGTGTAAGCATGTCGGCACTGGCAGTGGACAGGCGGGTACGCTTATCTGTGATGATTCCCCCAGCTGCACTAAACACCCTCTCTGACAAGACGCTAGCGGCAGGGCAGGCCAGCACCTCCAGGGTGTACAGCGCAAGTTTGTGCCATGTGTCTAGCTTTGACACCCAATAGTTGTATGGAGCAGAGGCATCATGGAGGACGGTGGTACGATTGGCTACGTACTCCCCCACCATCTTTTTACAGTGCTCCCTCTGACTCAGCCTTGACTGGGGAGTGGTGGCACAGTCTTTCTGGGGAGCCATAAAGCTGGTAAAGGCTTTGGAGAGTGTTCCCCTGCCTGCGCTGGACATGCTGCCTAATCCCCGCTCCTTCCCTGGTACTTGGCCCTCGGAACTGCGTCTTCTGCCACTAGCACTGTCAGATGGGAACTTTAGCATCACTTTTTCCACCAGGGCCCTGTGGTATTGCATCACTCTCGTACCCCTTTCCTCTTAGGGAATGAGAGTGGAAAGGTTCTCCTTATACCGTGGGTCTGGAAGGGTGTACACCCAGTGATCCATGTTGGCCAGAATGCGTCTAACGTGAGGGTCATGGGAAAGGCAGCTAACATGAAGTCAGCCATGTGTGCCCGGGTACCAGTACACAACGCATCGCTGTCCTCACTAGGATGATGACTTTCAGGATCCTCCTCCTTTTCAGCCCATACACGCTGGACAGATGAGAGGCAAGCAGCATGGGTATCCTCTGCAGTGTGGCCAGCTGTCTCTTCCCCCTCCTCCTCTTCCTACTCCCCCTCCCCCTGCCCCTCCTCCAAAACGCGCTGAGATATAGACATGAATGTGGTCTGGCTATCAAGCGACATACTGTCATCCCCTGTATCCTGTTCCAAACGCAAAGCCTCGGTCTTTATGCTTAGCAGTGAACTTCTCAGCAGGCAAAGCAGCGGGATGGTAACGCTAATGATGGCAGCATCGCCGCTCACCATCTGGGTAGACTCCTCAAAGTTTCTGAGGACCTGGCAGATATCTGCCATCCATGCCCACTCCTCAGAAAAGAATTGTGGAGGCTGACTACCACTCCGCCGCCCATGTTGCAGCTGGTATTGCACTATTGCTCTACGCTGCTCATACAGCCTGGCCAACAGGTGCAGTGTAGAATTCCATTGTGTGGGCATGTCGCACAGCAGTTGGTGCTCTGGCAGTGGAAACCGATGTTGCAGGGTCCTCAGGGTGGAAGCATCCGTGGTGGACTTGCGGAAATCTGCGCAGACACGGCACAACTTGCCGAGCAGGTCAGACAAGTGGGCGTAGTTTTTCAGAAACCGCTGAGCCACCAGATTGAAGACGTGGGCCAGGCATGGCACGTGTGTGAGGCTGCCGAGCTACAGAGCCACCACCAGGTTACGGCCGTTGTCACACACGACCATGCCCGGTTGGAAGCTCAGCGGTGAAAGTCAGAGGTCGGTCTGCTCTGTCAGATCCTGCAACAGCTCGGAGGCCGTGTGTCTCTTGTCGCCTAAGCTGATTAGTTTCAGCACGGCTTGCTGACGCTTGCCCACCACTGTGCTGCCGCACGCGCGCTACCGACTGCTGGCCACGTGCTCACACTTCTTAAAAGGTAGACATGTAGAAGGAGGAGGAGGGGGAAGGTTTGAAGGAGGTGGCATACAATGCTGCAGATACCAGCACTGAGGTAGGATCGGCTATTCTGGGTGTGGGTAGGACGTAAGCGATCCCAGGCTCTGACTCGGTCCCAGCTTCCACCAAGTTCACCCAATGTGCCGTCAGAGAGATATAGTGGCCCTGCCCGCCAGTACTTGTCCACGTGTCCATGGTTAAGTGGACCTTCCCAGTAACCGCTTTGGTGAGCGCATGATTTATGTTGCGGGAGATGTGCTGGTGTAGGGCTGGGACGACACACTGGGAAAAATAGTGGAGACTGGGGACCGAGTAGTGCGAGACCGCCGCCGCCATCATGTTTTTGAAAGCATCTGTTTCTATAAGCCTGTACGGCAGCATCTCTAGGCTGATTAATTTGGCAATTTGCACGTTTAAAGCTTGTGCATGCGGGTGGGTGACGGCATATTTCCGCTTTCGCTCCAACGCTTGTGTTAATGATAGCTGAACACTGCGCTGAGAGACATTGCTGGATGGAGTGGAGGACCGTGGAGGTGAGCGTGTGGGTGCTGGCCAGGAGGCGTTAGTGCCTGCGTCCTGGGAGGGGGATTGGATCTATGTGGCAGGTTGGGGCACAGGGGAAGAGGCAGTGGTATGACCCGCAGGCAGTGAATGTCCTTTGTCCCACCTTGTGGGGTGCTTGGCCATCATATGCCTGCGCATGCTGGTGGTGGTGAGGCTGGTAGTGGTGGCTTCCTGGCTGATAGTGGTGTGACACAGGTTGCACACCTCTGTATGTCAGTCATCATTGCTCTCACTAAAAAACATCCACACCTTTGAACACCTAGCCCTCTGCACGGAGGCTTGCCACACGGGGGTGCTTTGGGAAACAGTTGGCGGATTCCTCGCTCTGGCCCTGCCTCTACCCCTGGCCACTCCACTGCCTCTTCCAACCTGTCCTGCTGCTGCACTTGCCTCCCCCTCTGAAGCCCTGTCCTCAGTAGGCTTAGCAAACCAGTTGGGGTCAGTCACCTCATCGTCCAGCAGCTCTTCCTCCGAATCCTCTGTGCGCTCCTCCCTTGGACTTACTCCAATTACTACTACCTGAGTGATAGACAACTGTGTCTCATCATCTTCTTCCACAAAAAGCTCTTGAGACAGTTGCCGGAAGTTTCCAAAGCTTGGGCATCGTTCATGACAAATTCCTCAAGTGAGAGAGGAACCGTTTTTCCCACTCATGGCAGGGACCTGAGAACAGTTCCTGGGAGTCTGCCCGCTCAGAATATGTCATTTTCATGGAGTGAGGAGGCTGGGAGGAAGGAGGAGCAGCTAGAGGATTCAGAGTTGCAGTCCCTAGACCGGGAATAGTGGACTGCGTAGAAGACTGGGTGGTCGATACATTGCTGGACGCGTTTTCTGCCATCCACGACAGGACCTGCTCACACTGCTCTGTTTGTAATAAAGGTCTACCACGTGGACCCATAAAATGAGATATGAAGCTGGGGAACCCAGAAACTTGCCTCTCTCCTAATCCCTCAGCAGCCGGCTGTGATTCACGACTCCCAGGAACTTGGCCTGTGCCCACACCCTCACTTGGACACCCGCGTCCACGTCCTCGACTCTTACCCCTACTCCTCATCATGGCAGATTAAGAATAGAGCAGGGCCCAAATAAATTACCCCACTGTACAGCGCTGACAACTGTGGCTAATTCACTGCACACCGAGACTTGTAGATAGCGGAGGCTCTATGCTGTGACTTGAAAAAATTAACCCGTTGTCTTGCGCTGATACCTAGGGGTAATTTACTGCTCGCAGAGACTTGTAGATAATAGAGGCTGTGTGGAGTGGGAGAAGACTCTAAAGCCAGTGGATAGTGCTGGTAACTGCGGCTATCTCAGCCCCACCAAGGAAAGGGTATTGTGAGACGCTCTGCACAGCGGCAGAGCTGAAATACTTTGCAGTGGCCTAGGGAATATTAGAGTACTGTTTAGCAGTCAGGCCTCTGTCTAATGCACTGCAGACACAGAACGCTATAAGTGAAATAGTTTGCAGTAGCCCAGGAAATATTAGAGTACTTTTAGTGGTGAGACCTCTGTCTAATGCACTGCAGACATAAAACAGTATAACTGAAAGGCTTTGCAGTGGCCTAGGAAATATTAGAGTACTGTTTCGCGGTGAGACCTCTTTGTAATGCACTGCAGACATAGAACGGTATAACAAATAATTTACAGTGGCCCAGGAAATATTAGAGTATCGTTTATCGGTGAGACCTCTGTCTAATGCACAGCAGACACAGAACGATATAACTGAAATACTTTGCAGTAGGCTAGAAAATGTTAGAGTGCAGTTTCACGGTGAGAGCTGGTTGTTCGGCACTGCAGGCTGAGAACGCTATTACTGCAAGGCTGGGAACAGGCCTAGATACGTAATACGAAAGTTGGTGCACTACTGCTCCCAGCTAGCCACAACTGTAAAGCACACAGTGAGATGTAGTCCTAAGAAGGAGCATTGGGGTTCTTTTACAGAGGATCAGGACTTTATAACTTTCCCTATAGAAGCAGCTCTGTCCCTAAACTTTGTGTTATGCACTGCACACACAGAACAGTATAACTGAGGTACTTTGCAGTAGGCTAGGAAATGTTAGAGTGCAGTTTCACGGTGAGAGCTCGTTGTATGGCACTGCAGGCTGAGAACGCTATTACTGCAAGGCTGGGAACAGGCCTAGATGCGTAATACAAAAATTGATGCACTACTGCTCCCAGCCAGCCACAACTATAATGCACACGGTGAGATGTAGCCCTAAGAAGGAGCGTTGGGGTTCTTGGACAGAGGATCAGGAGTCCTGTAAAACTTTCCCTATATAAGCAGCTCTGTCCCTAAACTCAGCGTAATGCACTGCACACTGAGAACGCTATAGCTGAAATGGTCTGCACAACCCAAGATGCTTAAAAAAAAAAAATTTGATGCACTACTGCTCCCAGCCAGCCACAACTATAATGCACACGGTCAGATGTAGCCCTAAAATGGACCGTTGGGGTTCTTGAAGACAGGATCCTATGCTAACACTATCCATGTATAAGCAGCAGCACTTTTCCTAACCTCTGCCAGCATGCGTCTGAGGCGAGCTGCGGGCGGGACCAGTTTAAGTACTCGGCGGTCACCTGATCGGCCCAGCCACTTACTGCTGTTGACGGGCAGAGGGCTGGCACGTCACAGCAGGAAGTGGTAATGCCTTCCCCGCATGTTTATTGGCTAGAAAATGGCGCTAAACATGCGGGGAAGGAAATGCAGTTGACTTGAGTACCACGTGGTGCTCGTCTCAAGTAACGAGCATCTCAAGTACCCTAATACTCGAACGAGCATCAAGCTCGCACGAGTGTGCTCGCTCATCTCTATTAACTATCTTCTCTTCAGTCTAATCGTTCACTGGCCTTTTCTTAGCCATCACCTCTGCAACTTCTTTTACAGGACTTTCTTCACCTGTAACTTCTGAGGCATCTTTCCTAATCTCTACTTTAGTGGCCATTTTTGCTGCAACATTTTCAGCTTCTGCCTTCTCCTTGGCCTCTTGTACTTCAGAGGTCTGTTCAGTGTTGAACTTTTGCTCAGCTCTCACTTGCTCAATGACTTTCACAATTTTTATCTCCTTTTTAGAATTCAACAAGATCTTCTTTCTTTTCACTTGCCTGAACTGGGCCCTAGACCTCTCTAGTCTCTGAACCTTCTTTTCAGCAATACGATCCTTTGATTTCCAGAGTTTCATCTTCACGTTTAAATTCTTAGCAGACTTTTGAAATACCGCTTTTTCTTCTGACACCACCTTCATGGTGCATGTCTAGTTTAGTGCTTCAGTCTCTTTCTTAATGTCCTCCATCAAGGTCTCCATTCCTTCTACCGGTTGTTGAAACACACTTTTTAGCTTTTCCTGTATCAGGGTTCTCTTTTCATCGTCTGTCTTGACGCTAATCCAGTCTTGCATTTCAGTGCGCACACACTTGGTAAGCCGTTCTTTTGCATCTTTAGGAGACATTGATTTCTCCTCAGTAAGCCATTGTTCTGACATCTTCTGTTTCTTCTCCCAGTTGGACACCATCTGACATTGGTGACCAAGCTCCACACTAATGTCTTCTACTTCCTGCTGAAGACTCACTGTACACTTCTCAAGTTCATCATAGACAAAACAACTGATTTATGGCTTCCACTTCTTTTAGGATTTCACGATCTTGCTCTTCAAATGTGACCCAGCATGCAGTGTACTCATCCAGTTTCTCTTCCATCACTGACACCTGCGCCTGAAGTGTTGCAATCTGCTCTGACAGATTTCTCTTAGTTTCTGTATCTTCCTCTAACTGCTTGAGGAACACATCTCTCTCATCTTGCATAGTCTTCAGGTGTGCACGAAGACCAAGCCTCTGCTTCGTCTCTTCTTGCACCAGCCTCTGAGACTCTTCAGTCTGAGCTTCCAGCTTCACCTGCAGTCTCTTCACCTGCTCAGACAACGCTGTCTGCACACTGTCACCTTTAGTGATTTTTACTTGTAGCTCTTGAAGCTGCATCTCTACTGCATTTTTCTTGCATTCAAATTCATGTTTGTCATCCGACAACCCTTTCACCTTTTGGGTCAGCTCAAGACACTCACTTTTCCATGTTTCTTTCACTTTTTCAGTTTGCTGCAACTGCTTGGACAGTTTGCCCACAACTATAGCATGAATCAGTTCCAGTTCCTCGATCTGGGTTTCATGTAGTACAGCTTTATCATCCAAGCTCATCTGTAGCTGGGACACCAGTCTCTCATGCAGGCCTTCCTGGTTTTCCTTGTACCCCAGTCTGTCTTTCAAGATCTCTGCTTGCTTCTCTGCCTGACTGCAAGCAGCTTTCTCTATTTCCAGCTTTTCCTTAAGCCAACTTATCTGGAACTCCAATTCACCATTTTTCTCTGCTAACTGCATTTGCAACTCTGCAACTTGATTCTGTAAACCTGTAGTTTGATTACGTGCATCTGTAGAAGCTCTTTCTAACTTGCAACGCGTCATCTCCAACTCTTGAGTTTTCATTTGCAGTTTCCTACAGTCCTGTTTATACTGCACCTCCAGACATACTCTGCGTTCAGCCTCATCTCTGGCTACATCTCTGAGGTCTTGTATCTCTTCATGGGCTGTTGAAAGATATCCCTCATACTTATTTTTCTCACTTCTCATTTCTTCTAAGCTCTGTTCACACGGAACATTCTTCTGTTCCAGCAACACCCAGTGATCAGCTTCCTCCTTAGCCAATCTCCCAAGGTGCTCATTCTCCTTTAAGAGAGCTGCATTCTCTGCTTTCAGCTGCTCAGCTTCCTGAAGAATACTTTCCTTTTCTATCAGGAATTTTCCTGTCTGCTCCTCTGCTAACAGCCTTTGCCTTTTGGCCTCTTCTCCAAGCAGACACAAGTTGGCCCTTTCTTTCTCCAATTATGCATCATATCCTTTATTAGCAGTTTGCCATGCTTCGTCAAGAAACTTTATGTAAGCTTGCATTGGTGCAAATACCTCCCGAATTTTAAACAAGCGTTCTCTTGCTGTCTCATCCTGGACATCAGGATCTGCCCTGACAACCTTACTTGTCTCACTAGAAGCAGCCTTTTTCTTCTTTGCACTTTTAGTACTATCTGTTCGCTCTCTCTCTAAAAGCATAGTACTACTAACTCCAGCATGGGCATTGGCTGCACTCCCTACAGCAACCTGTTCACACCCTCACTTCATTTGGGGAACATAACTATACATATCATACTTCAGGGTTAATGAAACGTTTCTGCAACACATTATCCACAATATGGTTTTTGGACTTCTTTCCACCCAATGCACACACTGCAGTTTTCCCAGTACCCTCCTGCAAGGAAAACATTCGGTTATGCAGCATTTTAACCACATTGGCATCAATCTGTTTACTGTCAAGTCCATACCGCACAGAACCCACAGTCTTTTTAGTGGCCTCACCACTCCATAGATTCTTCTCCAGACTTTTATCACAGACCTTTAGCAGGGATACCTCTTGCTGTGCCCTCAAAGCTCTGCAGTTAGCCTCCAACACAGACCAGTGGGGCATTACTGGCCACTTTGCCAAAGGACATCCATACATGGACAAGTCCAGTTGCAAACACCTCCAGCATGGTTCTTTTTGGTTGCCTCCCGCAACGACTGCCATATTGACTGCACAGTCCAAGTTAAACAAATTAACAAGTTCACCAACTTGCTTTGCAAACGTCCTCAGACAGGTTCTTTGTTGCTCCCACAGCAACTGCAATTCTTCGGCCTTCTGGCCCTTTAACCCTTTCCAATCCACTGTCTGACCTCTAAAGACATTATGATTTAAGGCTGTACAGCTCTGATGTTGGAAGACATCCGTCAGGGTTTTGTATATTGCCAGCCTCTTTGCTGTCAGAGGCTATCCAACGTATCACCTCATGCAGTACTGGCTTTAGCCAGCATATAGCGCTGTTGTATAACGGCAGAAAAAGAGTAAGCCCCCTAGAAAAACCAGAATACAAATTGGATTTGAAAGGGTTAAATGCTGTTCCAGCAGCAACCGCACACTCGGCCTCCTGGCCCTTTAAACTTCATCCAGCAGACATTTGTCACCCCTAAGGCAACCGCATTTTCAGTCTCCTGGCTCTTTACCCATGTTGCACCACTCCATTTTGTGCCAGCGCATCCTCCATCATATGTGACAAGTCAGGGTTAACTCGCCTCTGGATCGCCATCCACATAATCAGGAAGTGACGCACCTTGCACGAAAATATGCTCCAGCAACAAAAGATTTCTTTAAACTCTGGCTCCTGCCAGCCTTTATTTACAGTATACAGGTAATTATACACAGTCCACATAAGTATTAGGATTCACAACCCACAGGGTCCTGTCACTAACCCCTCCTGTGGTGTCTGGAGGGCGTCTTCCTCTGTCAGACAGGGTAACAGACCCAAGTGGTCCACACTGGACCTCAGGCTCCAAGTCCCTAATGCAGCTCCCTTCACCGCCTCTCTGGTCTCTCAGCCAAGTCTGTCTATCTAGCACGCTCTGCAGGCCAGTCTGACATTGCCCTACTACACCCATCAAACATACAGAGGAGGAATAGAGCCTGTGAAAACACTTCTATAAGTAAATAAAGCCCCATTTAGATGGAATGGAACGAATGTTGGGCAAACGATGCCCGACACTCGTCCTCGCACATACTCACTCCCATGCTGTTGCACGGAAGCTAGTATTGCTGGCTCACAGCAGGGAGGCTGCAGGAGATTTCTTTCCTAACTATGAGCGATGACTGCAAATAGCAGCCACTCAGTACTGAACGGCCGCTATGTTATATGAATGGAGAGGGGCAGGAGAGCAAGGGGAGGAATCTCCTGTAGCTGCCCCTCTGTGAAGCAATGATATTCACTCATGTGCAAAAAGAGGGGTTAGTGGGTACTTGCGGGGACGAGTATCGGGCATAGTTTGCCCTATATTCGTCCCATCTAAATGCACCTTCAGTTCCAGTTCACATTAACATCAACCTTCATCTCTGAATTCCATTAACCACTGAAGAATGCAGCCCCTTTTTCTTTATTTTTGAGCCCCCCCCCTTTCCAAAAAAATTGTCTTAGTACTTATTTTTGTGCGGCGAGTTGTATTTTTCAATGGTACTATATAATGTACTGAAAAACATAAAAAAAATTTAAGTGGAGTTAAATAGAAAAAATAGCAATTTTGCCATCTTTTGCAGTGGAGAGGAAGGGGTTAAATTTTTCTGGACCGTCAAAACAGGCAGATATGTAGTCCCAACCTGGCTCTACACTTAGTAACTCTCTCACTGTATTTGTGAAAGTGTCAGTTTGTAGGGCCAGCCTTGAAAGGGTTAACATGTACCCGTGTATCTGGGTAGCCAGCGCACTAATAGCTATTTCCCTTCTCAGGTCCTCATGTTGAACATTCCCTTTCCCAACAAGAAGATCCAAGGAAGATAGGGGGTTTAGTGTTCGATAGACACCAAGTTTACTAAATGAGAATTCTGGATGGCCATTCCGGTGCTGATTGCCGTGATGAATTGCTGGCTAACTGGGCACCGTTGTAGCCGTTTGATGGAAGGTATCACGCGGCCGGCTGACACTGCACTAATTCACTCAATGGATTAAACTGACTCACTAATCTGCATTGATGCGTTCCTACAGTCTGCTGAACGCAGACTGTGTCATCAGGATGACAGAGAAAGTAAGTGGAAGCGGCCATGAAGACTGGCAGCATTCCCAGTAGTGAGTGCCACGCGTCAGATCCTGTCAGCGCTTCTATGTAACAAGCCCCTCCTTCCCTCATTCTCAGGCTACTTCCCTCTCCACCAATCCCAGGTTATAGTCGTCACCTGGCACTTCCTCCTAGCTTTCTCACGATCTGTCTCAGGGGAATGTGTCCAGTGCTCAAGGATCAGCACTGGACAGCTCCCCTGCTGTTACAATTAGAGATGAGCGAGCATGCTCGTCCGAGCTTGATGCTCATTCGAGCATTAGCATACTCGAAAGCACTCGTTACTCGAGCGAGCACCACGCGGTGTTCAAGAAAATTTCACCTTCTCCTCCCCACATGTTTAGCGGCCTTTTTAGCCAATGAACATGCAGGGAAGGCTTTGGCACCTCCTGCTATGATGTGCCAACCCTGTGCACGTCTATAGCAGTGATTGGCTGGCTGGATCAGGTGACCTAGGATCATAAAAACTCAGGTCACCTGATGCTCGCCTCACACAGAGGCTGGATTAGCTGAGGGACAGATCTGCTGTGAATGAGGGAGAGCGTTAGTGTAGGTTAGAAGGAGCGTTTAGGCAAGGATCGATTTTCAAAGAAACCAACAGTCCTTTTTAGGACTACGACTTTTGTGCATCATCAGTTTGGCTGCCTGGGAGCAGTAGTGCGCACAAAGCATTCACAAGCATCCTGGCTGTATACTGCATACTGTTACTGGTGCTATACGGTATACTGCTACTGGTGTACACAGACTATATAGAAATAAGCCCAAATGTGCGTCCTGTTGATCCGCACTATATAACAAGACTGTACCCATCGTACACTGTCTATTTTTGGCTTAAAGCGTACGTAAAATACCCTTAGTCTGTGTCCTCTCGATCCACACTATATAACAAGACTGCACACATTTAACACCGTCTATTTTTGGCCTAAAGCATAAGCAAAATACCCTTAGTCTGTGTTCTGTTAATTCCGCACTATAAAACAAGACTGTACACATTTTACACTATTTTTGGCTTAAAGCATACACAAAATACCTCGCAGTTTGCGTAGCATTTTGATGTGGTGCATTATAGAACATGATGAACACTAGGGGTAAGGGTCGTGGACGTGGATATGGGCATCCGAATGAGGGTGTGGGCAGAAGCAGAGGTCCTGGCCAGGGTGATACAGTGCCTGCTGCTGAGGGGGAGAAGTAGAACGTCGCATATCTACGCTCCATAGCTTCATCTCACAGTTTGCAGGTCCGCGTGGTACACGATTATTAAAAGCACAACAGTGCAATCAGGTGATGACGTGGATAGCGGATAACATGTTCAGGAATTTATCCAACACCCAGTCCTCCATGCACTCCACTCACCCTAGCCAAGGGACTGGAACTGGGATTCCTCACGCTGAGCCTCTTTCCTTCCAGCGTGGTCACTCCAGGAAAAGAAAAGATTCAGAACAGGCATACTCCCAGGAACTGTTTTCAGGTCCCTTCCCTGAGTCACAAACAACGGTTCATGAGCCACTTGAGAAGTTTGTCGTGACCGATGCCCAAAACTTGGACCTTTCACAGTCCCAGGGTGATGAGGGTGGGGACTTCCAAGTAGTGTCTCAAGAGGTATTTGTTGTTGATGATGATGATGATGATGATGATGAGACACAGTTGTCTGTCAGTGAGGTTGTTGTTATGGCAGTAAGTTTGAGGGAGGAGTAGACTGAGGATTCAGAGGAAGAGCTGGTGGATGATGAGGTGACTGACCCGACCTAGGTTGGTAAGCCTACAGAAGACAGCACTTCAGAAGGGGAGGCAAGTGCAGCACCAGAACAGGTTGGAAGAGGCAGTGGGGTGGCCAGAGGGAAAAGCAGGGCCAGAGCAAGTAATCCCCTAACTGTTCCCCACAGCACCTCCTCACGGCAAGCTCCCATGCAGAGGGCTAGGTGTTCGAAGGTCAGGAGGTTTTTTAAGGAGAGAGCGGACGACCCGACAAACAGTGGTGTACAACCTGTGCCGCACCAAGATCAGCAGGGTAGCCACCACTACCAGCCTGACCACCACCAGCATGCTCAGGCATATGATAGCTAAGCACCCACCGAGGTGGAACAAAGGCCATTCACCGCCTGCGGGTCACACCACCATCTCTTCCCCTGTGTCACATGCTGAGATGCAATGCCCCTCCCAGAATGCAGGCACGAGCACCCCCTGCCCTGCACCTGCACCTTCACCTTCACCTGCACGGTCCTCCACTGCCTCCACCAATGTGTACCAGTGCAGCATTCAGCTTTCCATAACACAAACATTAGAGCGCAAGTGCAAATATGCAGCCACCCACCCGCATGCACATTTGCTAAACGTGCATATCCAAACGGCTGAGCCTGGAGATGCTGCCATATAGGCTGGTAGAAACTGAGGCTTTACGCAACCTCATGGTGGCAGCCATCCATCGCTACTCGGTCCCCAGTCGCCACTATTTTTCCCACTGTGCCGTCCCCACCCTACAACAGCAAGTGTCACGGAATATCAACCGTGCCCTCACCAACGCGGTTACTGGGAAGGTCCACTTTATCACCGACACGTCGACAAGTGCTGGCGGGCAGGGACACTACATCTCCCCGACGGCACATTTGGTTAACCTGGTGGAGGCTGGGACCGAGTTTGACCCTGGGTCCACTCACGTGCTACCCACACAGAGGATTGCAGGTAATACCTCGGTTGTGGTTTTTCCGGCTTATTATGCCACCTCTACAAACGTCCTCCTCCTCGTCCTCCACCTCTCAATTACCATTTGTGAGCACGTCGCCTTCAGTTGGTAGCTTGAGGCGCTGCAACACTGCCATGGGGAAGCGTTAGCAGGCCGTGCTGTAACTCCTGAGCTTAGGTGACAAGAGGAACACCGCCCAAGAGCTGTTACAAGGTTTGATGGAGCAGACAGATCTGTGGCCTTCGCCACTGAACCTCCAACCAGGCATGGTCGTGTGTGACGATGGACGTAACCTGGTGGCGGCTTTGCAGCTTGGCAGACTAAAACAAATGCCATGTCTGGCCCATGTGCTCAATCTGGTGGTTCAGCGCTTTCTTAAAAACTATCCCAATTAGTCTGAGCTGCTCAGCAAGGTGCGTCGCGTCTGCACACATTTCAGAATGTCCACCAAAGTTGCTGCCACCCTCAGGACGCTGCAACGGTGCTTCGAGCTGCCAGTTTACCGACTGTTGTGCAACGTGCCTACACTCTGGAATTCAACGTTGCACATGTTAACCAGGGTTTACGAGCAGCGTAGAGTGATTGTTGAATACTAGCTGCAACATGCCCGTTGGAGAGGTAGTCAGCCTCCGTAGTTCTTCACAGAGCAGTGGGCATGGAGGTCTGACATCTGTCAGGTGTTAGGAAACTTTAAGGAGTCAACACAAATGGTGAGCAGCGATGCCGCCATTATCAGCGTAACCATACCGCTGCTTTGCCTGCTGAAAAGGTTGCTGCTAATCATTAAGGCCGACGCTTTGTGGATAGAACAGGAGATAAGGGATGACAATACGTCGGTTGATAGCCAGACCAGCCTCAGGTCTGTTTCTCAGCGTGTATTGGAGGAGGAGGGGAAAGAAACTGCTGCCCACACTGCAGAGGGTACCCATGCTTTTTCCTTCACATCTGTTCAGCGTGTGTGGGCTAACGAGGAGGAGGAGGAGGAGACTGAGAGTCATCCTCCTAGTGAGGACAGTGATGTGTTGCGTACTGGGACTCTGTTACACATGGCTGACTTCATGTTAAGCGGTCTTTCCCGTGACCCTCACGTTAGACGCATTCTGGCCAAAATGGATTAATGGGTGTTCACCCTTCTCGACCCACGTTATAAGGAGAACCTTTCTACTCTCATTCCCAAAGAGGAAAGGAGTAGCGTGTTATCAGAGAGGGTGTTTAGTGCTGCTGGGGGGATTATCATGGATAAAGGTACCCGCCTGTTAACTGACAGCACCGACAGGCTTACACTTATTAAGATGAACAAAGCTTGGATTTCCCCAGACTTCTCTTCTCCACCGGTGGAAAGCAGCTTAACATACAGTATCTTTAAGCTGGAACTGGAGAACCAAGTACCCTTTATCACCCCAAAAAGAGTAGAAGTAGCTTGGTCTATCCTTCTCTAATCGTCCTCCTCCTCCTTCTAAACCAGCATGTCAGCATGCTGAACAGCCAATTCTTCAGAGGGCCAAAAGGCTCTGTAAAAACTATCCAGCTTCATACGCCCAGAGTCCACAAATGTATCCCAGTGCAGTGTGCAGCTATCTAACACCAAGACAGAATGAATTGTCCTGGTTTGGCCACTCAAATTTCTTCATAGTACATGCTGTCTTTCCCTGGGGCACTGGTTAAAAAGCCCCTCGGGGAGAGGCAGGGGCTGGGACAGGCGGTAGCTTGCCAGTCGGTGGACCGCCAACTAGATCCCATTAAGCAAGTACGAGGTCTATATTGAAAAAATATTTCAGGGGATCACCTGCACTCTTGGTACACAAATGTTTCAGGGGTTCACCTATAGTCTTGGTACACAAATGTTTCAGGGGTTCGCTCATACTCTTGGGTAAACAAATCTTTCAGGGCTTCACCTATACTCTTGGTACACAAATACCCTGCACTCTCATTCAAAAAATCTTTGAGGTTCTCACGGCAATCTTGGTTAAAAAAAAAAAAAAATTTCCTGTTAAAATGGGTTGCTTTTTCATTAAAAAAGTAGAAGTACTGATCTCTGATCCCCCCCTATGCTGGCGTTTGTGGCTAATGAAATGCTGCAAAGGAGGTGCCATGGGATGGCACCTACAATTAAACATTAATTTTTCAGCGATTTGTCACCTATGAAGCACAATTTTAAAAGGCTCACACGGAATACGGAAACGTATCCCAGCGCGGTGTTCAGCTTTGGCCACTAATTTCTTTACATTTCATGCTGTCTTTGCCTGGGGCACTGGTTAACAAGCCCTTGGGGAGAGGCAGAGGCTGGGACAGGCAGTAGCTTGCCTGTCGGTGGACCGCCACCTGAATCCCATTAAGCAAGTATGAGCTGTTGCTCAAAAAATCTTTCAGGCTTTTACCTGCACTCTTGTTAAACAAATCTTTCAAGGGTGCACCTGCACTCTGGGTAAAAAAATCTTTTGTTTTAGAATGGGTTGTTGAATTGTGGAGATGTGCAGAAGTACTGGCATCTGAGTCCCCTTTATGCCCACATTTGTGGCTCATGAAATTTTGTGATGGAGGTGGCGCGGGATTGGAATTATGATCATACGTTAATTTATCAGCAATTTTCATCAGCATTGTGGGCTATCGCCGACAATTTCAAAGAGGGTCGCTGCCAGGCCCTGCCAATCCTCTGCAGTGTGTGTCTCCAGTTCCTCCTAATCCAATACGCACTTATAAATAGACATGAGGCTGGTGTGGCTATCAAGCGACCATGTGGCATAAGGCCAGCTGAACGCTGCGCTGGGAAAAATTTCAGTACGCTGTGGCCTACTGAGTAGGTGAAGGGGTGCAGCTTACCCTGTTTGGGTTTGGGGACAGCTGGACGCTGCACTGGGAAAAATTTAAGTACGCTGTGGACTACTATGTAGGTGAAGGGGTGTGCCTTATCTCATCCGGGATGGGTACTGCTGGACACTGTGCTGGTAAAAATTTCAGTACGCTGAGGATGCAGGCTCATGCCTGCATCCTGGGAGGGATTGGACAGCAATGCCAGCATGTAACACAAGAGAAGAGGCAGTGCTGTCATCCGCAGCTGGTGATTGGCTTTCGTTCCAGCTAGTGTGGTGCTTAGCTACGATGTGCCAGCACATGTGCCTTGCTGATTATTGTCTGGCCCAACTAAATTGTTAGCGGGGTGACCACCAGGCTCTTGCCCACAATTAGGCTTAATAGTGAGACATGGGAGCCTCAGATGCACCCATGCATGCTGCCCCTGCTGTTCCCTATCCATTTCTGTGACGTTTCCATCATTTTCTGATGTTTTCAGGTGAATCACACAACCTCCACTGTTAGGATGTGCTTCTAGCAGCACAGCCCTCACAGGGTTAATTGATTGAGCTGGCTGGCTGTGGTACTTCCTGCTAGCCAATCTCCTGGGTATGTGCTTACATATTAACCCTGCTTCTGCCAGTCTCTGTCTGGGTTCCAGAGTGAGCAATCACGAATCCTTGTCTATTGTGTCTCTCTGCTCCCAAGAAGGTTTGGACACCTGTAGTCCTGGTCAGCAGCACATGCAGCTCCCCTTTCCTCCCCCCTTTAGAGGTGCAGCCTCCAAACGTCTTAGGTCTCTCTCTGTGTCAGTTCGTGGATCCCTGACACTGCTCCCTATTTCAGCTCAGTGGATGACTATCCTCCTTGTATGAGGACACAGACTTGCTGTGAGTTTCATCTGTGTGAAGTCTGTGCCGATAAGAGTCCGTGCCCTGGTTGTCCTGTCCAGTTTGCAGCCTGCTGTATGTTTTGTGACCTGTGTCCTGTTACCTGTCCTGTTGCAGCTTGCTGTGTTATCTGTGCCTTGCTGTTCTTGTCTATTTGTACGTTTATTTTCTGTCAGTTTTGTGTTAGGTTGCTGTATGACCTGCAATCTGTGTCGTGTCCTGTGGCAGCGTGCGGTGTGAACTGTGTCCGGTTCTGCTGGACTCCTGGTTAGTGTAGGGACTAGCGATACAACCAGGAGCCGTGAGGTTGGCCCGCTAGCTTCCATGTTTTGTACAAAATGTCAACTATAATACCTGGTATTTACATTCAGCTTATCATCTGTTACTAGTGGTTTCATTTTGGCTGCTGTATGCTGTGTATTCTGGCTCTGTGTGTCTTGTTGTTCAGTCCCTGTCATGTGGCATGTGAATGCGGCCTGTTCTGGTGCGTGGCTCCTAGGAGCAGCTAGGGCCCAGATCTGAAGACCATTGGGGTGAATCCCCCGCTTAGGTAGGGTTATGCCATCCTCCTTGTAGCACAGGGTCAGTTGCCTGAAACCCGTGTGACCCTGGTGTAACCTGCTTAGTTTGCCCAAACGATCGTAACAGTCCTAGGTACACATAGATGGCAATAGAGATCTCTTATTGACCCTTGATATACAGTATTTAAACACAGATAATGGAGGGACAATCTAATAACTTTTTCCTAAACTAAACATGCCCAGTTTTGATAACCACACTGGGTCTTGTAGTTCACTCATTACATTTATTTAGTTGTCCACCTTTGGACCCGTTCAAAACTCCAATATGTCCTTCTTGAGAACCGATGCACAAAACTGTACACAATATTCAATGTGTAGTCAGTCTGAGGAGATGGAGGGGAGACTCCCTGGCTGGGCTCAGTGGTGTAATACAGTTCTTAAAAAAGGATCACTTTCAAAAACAAAAAGTGTCCTAACAAACTCCACAAAGTCTTATGTTATTATGTCTAAGCAAGTTATAGCACAGTATGTACCTTATGTAACATTGAGTCTTTTTTTCTACATGACTTTACTATGTACTGTGCAAATTTTTCCTTAATAAAAAAAATAAAATAAAAAAAACTCCACAAAGTCCGGGATCGGCAGTGATTCTCCCCTCCCTACTTATACACATAATGGGTACCAGCTCTCCCTCATCTCCATCAGATCTGAGGAAACATCATCTAAAAGAGGAAGAAAGATCGGCCCAAATACAAACATGTAAGTTACACAAGTAAACTTTTATGAACAGTCAGAAACAAGTTTACAGACGCAACAACAAGGGAAAAAAAAAAAATATCAAAAATTGTCCGTACTCCAGTTATATTAAAACTTCCGTTGGTCGCACTTTCCGTTGTAGATTAGTCTCCCCAATCACCGCTATGCAGGTTTGACCAGATTAATTTGTGACTGCAGTGCAAGAAAAATGTCTGCCTTACTTGTAATTTGCATGAAAGAGCAATGCGCAGAAATTAGTTTTTTGTGGATTGAGAGTGTCTGGTGAAAATATTTATCGAAGACTTTGTGTGCAGTATGGAGAAAGTGTTTTGTAGTGAGGAAGTGTGTATGAAATGATAAAGAAGTTCACGGAAGGTTGCACAAGTGTCACCCATGACGAAGAAGCTGGACGCCCATCCACAACCTATGAGAACATTAAACCTGCATGTGAACTGATTTTTTTCAAGATGTGAAAGCATCCTCCCTATAATCCTTCTCTATTCCCATCGGACTATCACCTGTTTGGTCCCCTGAAAGAAGCCCCAAGAGGGGGAAAATTCATGTCAGATGAGGAGGTGAAGCCAGTGGTGCATTCATGGCTCGTAGTTCAGCCTAAAACGTTTTAATGACGGAATAGAAAAGCTTATGGACAACGTTTATGAAAAAGCAGGGAGCTTATGTCCAAAAGTAATGTATTACTCTTTTCTGAAAGTTGATTAACATAAAAATTCTACAACCAGAGTGCAGATAATTTTTGACTCACTCTCATATATGTCAATGTGAAATATTCTATGTGCATAATAGATATAAGGCTGCATTCAGACAAACGTATATCGGCTCGGTTTTCACGCCGAGCCGATATACGTTGTCCTCGTGTGCAGAGAGGGGAGAATGGAAGAGCCAGGAGCAGGAACCGAGCTTACGCCCCCTCTCCGCCCTTCTGCAGTATTTGCAATGGTAAGAGGCGGGGCGGGGCTAAGTTCCGAGAATTAGTCCCGCCCCAGCCCACCTCTCCCCATTGCAAATAGTGCAGAGGGGTGGAGAGGAGGCAGAGAGGGGGCGGGAGCTCAGTTCCTGCTCCTGGCTCTTCCATCCTCCCCCCTCTGTACATGAGGACAACGTATATCAGCTCGGCGTGAAAACCGAGCCGATATACGTTCGTCTGAATGCAGCCTAAAGGTGGGTTATTTGGATACTATTTGTTTCTGGATAACGGATATTTATTAGTAATTACATACATTTCTTATTCATCACTTACTGCTCTAAATTGCTTCCCTTTCCTTGTGTATGTCTTGTCACTTTACTTTTTCCATTTTCTTGTACGGTTTGTAAATTAGAGGGATTTAAAATATGGCTTCACTCCTATATGATGACTTTGATGCCGATTTGTAGTTAAAACATTTTCCGCACTTATGTGTGCATTCTTTGATGTCTAAGAAGATGTGCTAACTGGGTAAAACATTTGCCACAATCAGGACATGAAAATGGCTTCTCCCCTGTGTGACTTCTCTGATGTCTAAGAAGATGTGCTACCTGGGTAAAACGTTTGCCACAATTTGAGCAAGAAAATGGCTTCTCCCCTGTGTGACTTATTTTATGTCTCAGAAGATGTGCTAACTGGGTAAAACATTTCCCACATTCTGAACAAGAAAATAGCTTCTCTCCTGTGTGACTTCTTAGATGTCTAACAAGATTTGCTGACTGGGTAAAACATTTGCCACAATGTGAACAAGAAAACGGCTTCTCCCCTGTGTGAGTTCTCCGATGTGTAACAAGATTTGATAACTGGGTGAAACATTTTCCACATTCCGAACATGAAAACGGCTTTTCTCCGGTGTGAGTTCTTTGATGGCTAAGAAGATTTGATAACTGGGTAAAACATTTCCCACAATCCGAACAAGAAAATGGCTTCTCCCCTGTGTGACTTTTGTGATGTCTAACAAGATTTGCCAACTGGGTAAAACCTTTCCAACATTCTGAACATGAAAATGGTTTCTCTCCCGTGTGGCTTCTGTGATGTTGGACAAGATGTGATTTATTTGTAAAACCTTTTCCACACACTGAACAGGAATACGGCTTCTCCCTTGTGTGACTTTTATTCTGCTTATCAGTCTGTGATGAATCAAAAGGCAGGACCTGTATAAAAGGATCAAATGATGGATCTTTGATGTGAAGGGCTGAGGAGATATCTGATATAATGGCAGGTTCTTCATATGTTTCTTGTGTTATACCACAATCCTCGGCTTTACAATCTGCAGATATCAGAGGTCCCTCTGAGCTTCCGGTACCGTCATCTGCCAAGAATAAAATGATTATTTTAGAATAAGAGAAACCTTAAAAATGATACTGATATATAACATTTCTATACAAATAAGTCATGTAGAAAAATGTAATAATCATGTAAGAGTGGTGGCAAAACAGATCTCAATCTATCAGTAGACCTTAGAATGAGGACCAGCAGATCGTGTTTGGCCACCAGGCTGTTCTCTTGTAGTTCTCCCTTGTGGAGAAGCCTCCATCTTCCTAGGATTCTGTATCAGTGTAAATGCTCAGTAGAGAACCATAAACGCCCCTGTGAGTCAGTGATATTTGGTGGTGTTGATCACACACACACCCTGACAGCTGTGTGCACTTTATCACAGAGGAGAGGAGCAGTGTCATAATGTACGAAGAAGTCACAGCTATGGTAAGTGTAAGGCTGGATTAGTACATGTAGTTTTCTATTATTTATTCAGTTTTAGCTAAAGCTAGAAGATATAAAAACGAGGACACGTTTTTATACTATTCTGACGTTGGCTAGATAAATAAATTGTATATACTCAAGTATTAGCCGACCCGAGTATAAGCCGAGTCAATAGGTTTTACCACAAAAAACTGGTAAAAAAAACTTACTGACTTGAGTATAAGCCTAGCTATACTCGAGTATATACTAGGTTAAAAAAAAAACCCACACAATACTCACCTCCCAGCTGGCGACTGTGTCTCCGGCACGATGCTCTCCCTAGCGGTACGGCAAGTTGCTTCAGACTTTTCCCTGCTGTCATCTTCCTGGCTTGTTTTTGAATTCCCCCGCCGTCAGCGCTGTGTGAGGAAGCACTGTGATTGGATCGAGCACCAGCCAATCACACTGGCCCTCGATAAACCAATCAGTCATTCAGTGATGTCATTCACTGAATGGCTGTGAATGATCATGTGCAGGCTGTGATTGGCTGGTGCTCAATCCAATCACAGTGCTTCCTCACACAGTGCTGACGGGGTGGGGGAATTCAAAACAAAGCCAGGGAGATGACAGCGGGGAGAAGTCTTAAGCAGCTTGCCGCACCCCCGCGGATGGCATTGCGGCAGGGACACAGACGCGGGCTGGGAGGTGAGTATTGCGGGGGGGGGGGGTTTACCTCACTCGAGTATAAGCCGAGGGGGGCTTTTTCAGCACAAAAAAGGATGTGCTGAAAAACTCAGCTTATACGGTATATTTGAGAGAGCGTGCAGAGTGCTGGTAATGATTACCTGGCTGGGATATCTTTGACAGACAGGAAGCCGCCAGTGGCAAGCAGGTGGTCCATAGACGCCTACAGGAGTGCATGTGAAAATAGATTTTCCGACCACATGTGGACTCCGACAGCAGACACAGTTTATGGTACTATTCGGTGGTGACAAGTGCCCTTTAAAACATTTCCCAATGTTTATGGGACCGCAGCTTAACATCACTTTGGAGCTATTGTAGAAACATCTATAGAAGCAGTCTTTTCATTTCTAATCCCTTTATAACCTGCTCAGAAGTTATATTAGGAGAAAACTACTCGGAATCTATTCCTTAATTGTGCACATTTATGGCTTCTGAAAGAGTTGGAGGAGCCGAGTACAAAGGAGGATGCCTGGAGGATCTCGGAGACAGATTTCCCGTCATCCTGCGGCTGCATAGAAAACGATAAATATTCCTATTTCTCGTTATACAGAAGAAACAGGCTAATTAGCAATAGTAAAGTAATTAATGTCTATAGGATACAATTGAGCTGTAACACCTCCACTTCACGCTTTGACTTCATTCCCAATATTAGAACCCAAAATCTGGCCAGTTGACATAGTGGGTAGTACTGGCGCATAAATTACTGCAGCTCCAGCCACTTCAAATATTTGTATGTATTTTCACCAGTTTTTGCCAACTACTTCATCTGTATGAAATTCGTATTACGCTTTCAAGATGACAGTAACTATCTTCATAATTATTATGTTGCTAACACATTGCTAATGAATAGAGATGAGCGAGCACCAAAATGCTGGGGTGCTCGTTAATTGAGCCAAACGTTTTGTAATGGTCGAGAGCTCGTTTTGAGTAACGAACCGCACTGAAGTCAACAGGAGACTCAAGAATTTTTCAAGGTGACCCATGCTCTGCATAGTAGAGGTTGTGAGAATCACCTGAAAACATCAGAAAGTGATGAAAACACCACAGAAACTGATAGGGAACAGCAGGGGCAGCATGCATGGATGCATCTGAGGCTCCCAAGTCGCACTATTTAGCCAAATTGTGGGCAAGAGCCTGGTGGTCACCCCCCTAACAATTTAGTTGGGACAGACCATAATCAGCAAGGCACATACGCCGACACATCTTAGTTAAGCACCACACAAGGTGCAATAAGGCCAATCATCACCTGTGGGTGACACCACTGCCTCTTCTCCTGTGTTACATGCTGGCATTGCAGTCTGATCCCCCGCACAAACCTGTGTCCACAGCTTATTGAAAACTTTTCCCGGCGCAGCGTCCAGGTGTCCCCATCCCAGACGGGGTAAAGCGCACCCCTTTGCCTACTTCGCTGACGGGAGCTCCGCCACACCGTAGGCCGGTCCTTCCGGCTTCTGACATCCCACGGACTGACGTCACCCCTGCGCAGAGCGGCATGCAAGAGAGGAGCGGCCCTTTTCTCTCGTCCCAGGGGTTCGGATCAACCCGCCTTTGTCCGGGAGTACTGGTGGAGAGCTGGCAGTCTTTGACCTATTTTCTTAAAGCGCTGAGTGGGGACGTGCACACTGGAGTCAACGCACTGCAGCCACCCCTCTGCCGCCTTACTTTGGGACACTTTGCCTGTCCGCCCGCAGTAGCTGGCAGGAAGCGTGCAATGAGAATAGAAAAAAATCTCTCCCCGAGGGGCTTGTTAACCAGTGCCCCAGGGAAAGACAGCAGGAACTGTAAAGAAATTAGTGGCCAAAGATAGTTACTGCACTGGGATACGTTTCTGTACGCCATGTGACCCTTTTAAAATTGTGCTTCATAGCTGACAAAATCGAAGACAAATTTATGTATGATTGTAAGTGCCATCCCATTCCACCTCCGTCGCAGCATTTCATTAGGCACAAACGCTAGCATAGGGAGGACTCATAGGCCAGTACTTCTACATTGTTTATGAATAAAACAACCCATTTTTAAAAGAATTTTTTTTTTACCAACATTGCAGGTGAGAACCTGAAAGATTTGTTGAGCGAGAGTGCAGGGTAAGTGTTTACTGGGAGTATAAGTGAACCCCTTAAACATTTGTGTACCAAGACTATAGGCAAACCCCTGAAACATTTGTGTACCAAGAGTATAGGCAAACCCCTGAAAGATTTGTGTACCAACAGTATAGGTGTACCCCTGAAAGATTTTTTTACCCATAGTGCAGGTGAACCCCTTAAAGATTTTTTTTGTACTGGCTTCATTGGATCCAGGCGGGGGTCCACTGACAGACAAGCTACGGCCTGTCCCAGTCCCTGCCTCTCCCCGAGGGGCTTATTAACCAGTGCCCCAGGGAAACACAGCATGTTCTATGAAGAAATTTGAGTGGCCATACCAGGCACAGTTTCACCCCGCCCAGGACCTTGGCCTCTGCCCACACCCTCATTCGGGCACCCACGTCCACATCCTCGTCCTCGACCATTACCCCTTGTCTTCATTATGTTTAATAATGCACTGTGTCAAAATGCTACGCAAACTGCAAGGTATTTTGCGTACGCATTAAGCCAGTGTAAAAAGTGTATAGTCTTGTTTTATGGTGTGGATCAACAGGACACACACTTGGGCCTATTATGCAAGTGCTTTCAGCGAAAACCACCCAAAAAAAAAAAAAGAAAAAAGGAGAGGAGTTTTGTTAGTTCCTATATAGTCTATGTACACCAGTAGCAGTATACTGTATACAACCGGTAACAGTATGCAGTATACAGCCGGGATGCTTGTGGATGCTTTGTGCACACTACTGGTCCCAGGCAGCCAAACTGCTGATGCACAAAATAAGAGGAGTTGTAGTCCTAAAAAGGACTGTTGGGTTCCAATAATTCCAATCCCATGCCAGCTCTGTCACAAAGTTTCATGAGCCAAAAATGTGGGCATAAAGGGGACTCAGATGCTTCTACACATCTCCACAATTCAACAACCAATTCTACAACACAACATTCAGAGTGCAGGTGAACCCCTGAAAGATTTGTTTATTAAGAGTATAGGCGAGCCCCTGAAACATTTGTGTACCAAGAGTATAGGCGAGCCCCTGAAACATTTGTGTACCAAGAGTATAGGCGAGCCCCTGAAACATTTGTGTACCAAGAGTATAGGCGAGCCCCTGAAACATTTGTGTACCAAGAGTATAGGCGAGCCCCTGAAACATTTGTGTACCAAGAGTATAGGCGAGCCCCTGAAACATTTGTGTACCAAGAGTATAGGCGAGCCCCTGAAACATTTGTGTACCAAGAGTATAGGCGAGCCCCTGAAACATTTGTGTACCAAGAGTATAGGCGAGCCCCTGAAACATTTGTGTACCAAGAGTATAGGCGAGCCCTTGAAACATTTGTGTACCAAGAGTATAGGCGAGCCCTTGAAACATTTGTGTACCAAGAGTATAGGCGAGCCCTTGAAACATTTGTGTACCAAGAGTATAGGCTAGCCCTTGAAACATTTGTGTACCAAGAGTATAGGCTAGCCCTTGAAACATTTGTGTACCAAGAGTATAGGCTAGCCCTTGAAACATTTGTGTACCAAGAGTATAGACAAACCTCTGAAACATTTGTGTACCAAGAGTATAGGTGAACCCCAGAAAAATATCTTTACCAAGAGTACAGGCGAACCCCAGAAAAATTTGTGTACCGAAAGTATAGGTATATTCCAGAAAGATTTGTTTGCAGAGAGTGCAGGTGAACCCCTGAAAAATTGTTTAAACATAGAGCTCGTCCTTGCTTAATTTGCTAACAGAGCCTGGGGCAGCCCTCTGAAAAAAATTGTTTTTACAGAGCGTTTTGGGCCTCTGAAGAATTGGCTGTTCAGCATGCTGACATGCTGGTTTAGGAGAAGAAGGAGGAAGATCAGACAAGGATAGACTAAGCTACTTCTATCCTTTTTTGGGGTGATAGAGGGTGAATGGTTTTCCAGTTGTAGCTTAAAGATACTTTTTGTTACGCTGCTTTCCACCGGTGGAGAAGAGAAGTCAGGGGAAATCCAGGCTTTGTTCATCTTTATGAGTGTAAGCCTGTCAGCGCTGGCAGTTGACAGGCGGGTACGCTTATCCGTGATATTTCCCCCAGCAGCACTAAACACCCTCTCCGATAACACGCTACGGCAGGGCAGGCCAGCACCTCCAAGGCGTACAGCGCAAGTTCGTGCCTCGTGTCCAGCTATGACTTGTTGTATGGAGCAGAAAGATCACGGAGGACATTGGTATGGTCGGCTATGTACTCCCGAACTATCTTTTTACAGTGTTCCCTCCTACTCAGCCTAGAGGGAGTGGCGACACAGTCTGGCTGGGGTGCCATAAAACTGGCAAAGGCCTTGGAGAGTGTCCCCCTTCGTGCGCTGGACATGCTGCCTGTTCCCTGCATCTCCCCTGCTAGTTGGCCCACTGAACTATGTCCTCTACCGCTAGCATTGTTAGATGAGAAGTTTAGCATCAGCTTTTCTACCAGGGCCTTGTGGTATTGCATCACTCTCGTACTCCTTTCCTCTTCGGGAATGTTCTATCTGCAAATGTCGGCCTTAATGCTTAGCAGCGACATTCTCAGCAGGCAAAGCAGCGGGATGGTTACCCTGATAATGGTTGCATCGCCGCTCACCATTTGTGTTGACTCCTCCAAGTTTCCCAACACCTGACAGATGTCAGACATCCATGCCCACTCCTCTGTGAAGAACTGCGGTGGCTGACTACCACTCCGACAGGCATGTTGCAGCTGGTATTCTACAATGGCTCTACACTGCATGTAAACTGTGGCCAACATGTTCAACGTTGAATTCCAACGCATGGGCACGTCGCACAACAGTCGGTGCACTGGCAGCTGTAAAGCGCTGTTGCAGTGTCCTGGAGGGTGGCAGCATCTGTGGTGGACTTTCTGAAATGTGAGCACACGCGATGCACCTTGCTGAGCAGCTCAAACTAATTGGGGTAGCTTTTAAGAAGGCACTGAACCATCAGATTGAACACGTGAGCCCGGCATGGCACGTGTGTTAGTCTGCCAAGCTGCAGAGCCACCACCAGGTTACGTCCATTGTCACACACGACCATGCCTGGTTGGAGGTTCACTCCAACAGATCTGTCTGCTTTGTCAAACCGTGTAACAGCTCTTGGGCCGTGTGCCTCGTCCCCTAAGCCCAGGAGTTTTAGCACGGCCTGCTGACGCTTCCCCACGGCAGTGCTGCAGCACCTTGAGCTATCGACTGGAGGCGACGTGCTCAAAGATGGTAATTGAGAGGTGGAGGGGGTGTTTGGAGGAGGTGGCATAATAAGCTGGAGAAACAATGACAAAGGTAGGAGCCACAAACCTCGGTGTGGGTAGCACGTGAGCGGACCCATGGTCAGACTCGGTCCCAGCCTCCACCAGGTTAACCCAATGTGCTGTCAAGGAGATGTAGTGTCCCTGCCTGCGAGCACTTGTCAACGTGTCTGTGGTTAAGTGGTCCTTCCCAGTAACCGCGTTGGTGAGGGCATGGTTGACATTCCATGACACGTGCTGGTGTAGGGCTGGGATGGCGTAGAGTGAAAAATACTGGAAACCGAGTATAAGGGGATGGCCGTCTCCATTAGGTTGCGGAAAGCGTCAGTTTCTACCAGCCTATATGGCAGCATCTCCAGGCTCAGCAGTTTGGAGATATGCACGTTTAGTGATTGTGCATGCAGGTTGGTGGCTGCTTATTTCCGCTTGCGTTCCAATGCATGGGTTATCAACACCTGAACGCTGTGCTGGGACACATTAGTGGAGGCAGTGGAGGACCGTGGAGGTGAAGCTAGAGGGTGGGAGACTTCGTGCCTGCGTCCTGGGAGGCGGATTGCATCTCAGTGCCAGCAGGTGACACAGGGTAAGAGGCAGTGGTGTGACCCGCAGTCGGTGAATGGCCATCATATGCCTGCGCATGCTGGTGGTGGTCAGGCTGGTAGTGGTGGCTCCCCTGCTGATCTTGGTGCGGCACAGGTTGCACACCACTCTTCGTCGATAGTCCGCGCTCTCATTAAAAAACCTCCAGACCTTCGAACACCTAGCCCTTTACATGGAGACTTGCCGCGAGGAGGTGCTGTGGAGAACAGTTGGGGGATTATTTGCTCTGGCCCTGCTTCTCTCTCTGGCCACCCCACTGCCTTCCCCTCTAAAGCGCTGTCTTCAGTAGTCTTACCAACCCAGGTCGGGTCAGTCACCTTATCATCCACCAGCTCTTCCTCTGAATCCTCAGTCTGCTCCTCCCTCAGACTTACTGCCCTAACAACCACCTCACTGACAGACAACTGTGTCTTATCATCATCCACAAATAGCTCTTGAGACACTACTTGGAAGTCCCCACCCTCATCACTCCGAGTCTGTGAAAGCTCCAAAGTTTGGGCATCGGTCACGACAAACTCCTCACGTGGCTGATGAATCGTTTTTTTCGGACTCAGCACAGGGACCCGAGAACAGTTCCTGTGAGTATAACTGTTCTGAATCTCTCCTTTTCCTGGAGTGACCAGGCTGAGAGGAAGGAGGACCAGCCTGAGGATTTACAGATCCAGTCCCTTGGCTAGCGCAAGTGGACTGCGTTGAAGACTGGGTGTTGGATAAATTACTGGATGCATTACCCACTATCCACGTCATCAACTGATCGCCTGTTGTGCTTTTAATATTAGTCTAACACGCCGACCTGCAAAATGTGAGATGAAGCTAGGGAGCGTAGATACGCGGAGCTCTACTAATCCCTCAGCAGCAGGCACTTTGAGTGGCCAAACCAGGCACAGTTTCACCCTGCCTAGGACCTCGGCCTCTGCCCACACCCTCATTCAGATGCCCACATGCACGTCCTGCACCTCGACCCTTAGCTCTAGTCTTCATCATGTTGTAGAATGCACTTGGTCAAAATGCGAGGTATTTTGCGTACGCTTATAAACCAAAAAAAAGATACTGTAAACTGCGTATAGTGTTGTTAGATAGTGTGGATTGACAAGACTCACACACAGGTATATAGCGTACGCTTGGAGCGGCCCCCAGAAAATTTAAAAAAATGAAAAATGATAGGAGTTTTGTTACTTCCCATCTACTCTCTGTACACCACTAACAGTATACTGCATAAAACCGGTAACAGTATGCAGTATACAGCCGGGATGCTTGAGAATACTGCTCCCAGCCAGCCAAACTGCTGATGCAGACAACGGGAGGAGTTGTAGTCCTAAAAGGACTGCTGGGTTCTTGGAACAAGGATCCCTGCCTAACCGCAACCTCTAACCTACATCATAACTTTCCCTGAATAGCAGGAGCTCTATCCCTCAGCTCATGCAGCCTGCGTGTGAGGTGAGCCTCAGATGACCTGAGTTTTTATGCTTGTAGGTCACCTGATCAGCCCAGCCAGTCACTGCTATAGAGGTGCACAGGGTTGACACGTCACTGCAGGAGGTGCCAAAGCCTTCCCTGCATGTTTATTGGCTAAAAAAATGGCGCTAAACATGTGGGGAGGAGAGGATGACATTTTCTCGAGCACGGCGTGGTGCTCGCTCGAGTAACGAGCACCTTCGAGTATGCTACTGCTTGAACGAGCATCAAGCTCTGACGAGCATGCTCGCTCATCTCTACTAATTATAAATCTTTAATCTTGCTTTATCATAGATCTTTGGTGTTTCTTTATTATATAAACCATTCTCATAATACCTGTATAATCCTGATTAGTGAAGGACCGCTTTGTAAAACTACATTTGTAGTATTACCTTCAAGTGCAAGGATCACCAGACTGCTAGCAGAACTCACTCTGGAAAAGGCCACATAGAACTGACTGTGTGAAAAAAAAGCCTCTCAAGTCTATTCTAGCTACTTTGCCCCTGCAATTTATTGATCATCATTGCAAAGCACACCTTAGTACTCAGTAGATAATAACAGTATTCGTAATATAAATACAGTTTTCCCTTTAGCACATCCAGGGATTACTGTGGCCTCGATAACTTTTTGATGGAGAACTTTTATTTGCAGTCAGATGCCATTACATAATTTCGTAGGGTTTAAGTTCCTTAGTAACATAATGGGTGGGCTAATGTTAAGAATGAGGTTATGGGGGTGGTTAGGAATTCCACAGGATAGTTTACTGCGTCAGCAGTTTGTATTACTGAATCTATAGACTTATACTGCATTTATTCTACAAAAGATCATTAATAACAGCTGTTTTGTCATCTTTGGGAGTTAAAGATCACATGCTTGCATTACCAATTCATAGAACCCCAGAATGGTGGAGTTGGAAGAGACCTTCAGGGTCATCGGGTCCAACCCCCTGCTCAGTGCGGGATCACTAAATCATCCCAGACAGACATTTGTCCAGTCTTTGTGTGAACACTTCCATTGAAGGAGAACTCACCACCTCCCGTGGTAACCTGTTCCACTCATTGATCCCCCTCACTGTCTAATGTCTAATCTGTGTCTCCTCCCTTTCAGTTTCATCCCATTGCTTCTAGTCTTTCCTTGTGCAAATGAGAATAGGGCTGATCCCTCTGCACTGTGACAGTCCTTCAGATATTTGTAGACCGCTATTAAGTCTTCTCTCAGCCTTCTTTTTTGCAAGCTAAACATTCCCAGATCCTTTAACTGTTCCTCATAGGACATGATTTGCAGACCGCTCACCATCTTGGTAACTCTTCTCTGAACTTGCTCCAGTTTGTCTATATCTTTTTTAAAGTGGGGTGCCCAGAACTGGACCCAGTATTCCGGATGAGGTCTGACTAAGGAAGAGTAGAGGGGGATAATGATCTCAAGTGATCTAGACTTTATGCTTCTCTTAATACATCTCAGAATTGTGTTTGCCTTTTTGGCTGCTGCATCACATTGTTGACTCATGTTCAGTCTATGATCTATTAGTATACCCAAGTCTTTTTCACATGTGCTGCTGCTTAGCTCAATTCTTCCCATTTTGTATGTGCTTTTTTCATATTTCCTGGCTGCAGTCCCTATTTGCAGTCATCTTTGCGCCTAGATATATGAAGTCTGTCACTGCCTCCACCTCTTCCCCCTTCTTTGCCAGTTGTCAATCAATCTGGTTGTCATAATCTTGTTTTTTTATATTTAACTGCAACCCAGCTTTTACACTTTCTTCTTCCATCTTGGTAATAAGGCTCATCAGCTCCTCCTTGCTTTCAGCCATCAAAGTTGTATCATCTGCATATCCAAGATTGTAAAGGATTCTTCCAGCGATTTTAACTCCAACCTTGGATTCATCGAGCCCCGCTCGTCGCATGAGGTGTTCTGTATGCAAGTTTAATAGGTAGGGTAAGAGTAGTCAACCCTGCCGTAAGCCATTTCCAATCTTAAACCAATCCATGGTCTGTTCTTACGGTTGCTACCTGGTCATTATACAGATTCCTCAGGAGGCATATAAGGTTACTTGGTATCCCCATACCACCAAGAAATTGCCACAACTAAATTGGATTAACTCCTGAAAAAACTGTGGAGTCAAAATTACTCCTGACCCCCCCCCCTCCTCAGTGAATATATTAAGGGGTGTAGTTTTTAAAATGAGGCCCTTCGTGGGGGTATCCATCATTCTGACATCTATGAGCCCTTGCAATCTTGGCTTGGTGTAGGAAAACAAAAAGTGTTCCTCAAAATGTTTATAATCAATGTTAAATTTGTACATCTCCTAACTGGTTAAAAAAAAAAAAAAAACGCAACTAAAGTTTTTCAAATGTGCATCCAGAATAAAGAAAAGTAAATGGATGGAAATATATATATCTTAGCAAAAGTTTGTACAGTACGTTTGCATATATTTGAGATATTGCAATTGAAAATGTGAAAAAAAAAGACAATTTTTTCAAAAGTTTACCAATTTTGGCCCTTTTAATAAATATGCACAAATTCTATAGGTCTATTTTTACCACCTAATTGAAGTACAACATGTGGTGTCCGAATCACTTGGATATGCAAAACCTTTACGGAGTTATTCAATGTTAAATGGACACCTCAGATTTTCAAAATGTGGCCTGGTCATTATAGCGCAAACGGGCTTGGTCACTAAGGGGTTAAAAGCATAACGAGCTGCCTTACCTTCATCTAGCAATGTGGCAGCAATGTCAGAAGAGGCAATAGCCAAGGTTATCCCACGTTCCTTCCCTATTCTGGCTGCTAGTAGATTTAGGACAAATCTTTTGCTGGTACCCCCAGGAGCATCCAGGAAAAATATTTGACCAGTGCCCTTCTCAACACTTTCTAAAATTTGGTTGTAAATTTGAAGCTGTTCTTCAGTTAACGAACTTTTGTTATTAGACACCACTTGTGCCGAGAAAATTGTGTCATAACTGATCCCTCTAAGGTAATCTCTCTTTTGGAAGACTGTATCACAACTTGTAGGTTAAGGTAAGCCACCGTGTTCTAGACATTGTCCTCCCCAAGGCAGCAATGTGTCTTCAATTGAAAATCGGGCATTAATTATAAATTTCATCCCTAATGTGGGGAACATTGTATTGTAACTGACACTATATGACGCTTTATGTCCTTCGACATACTACAAAGACATAAAGCGTCTGATAATTGGCAAAATAACAACAAGTCTAAGAAAATTATGCTTAGTCGGAATGGAGAATCCCAAAGAGAAGGTTCTTCCACAATAGTATTCCAGGGCTTGTCATCCTCTAGCCAGCCTAAAGCCTTACAGACTGATTGATATGCTGGGTGAACAATGCCAGGAAAGAGGTTGGCTCGCGCTCAGCGTTCTTAGGGTGGACGGTGTGCACTCTGCCCAAAGCGGGATCCCTTTTACTTCTGGCCAGCCATCAACATCATTTCCAGGTTTTTTACTCTCAAATCTGTTATTTTTCCACACATAGTAGGAAGTAACTTCCACATAAAGAAGAGTTTTTGCAAAATCATCTGTTTTGCATAGGTCAAAAAATGCTAAAAGTGCCGTTTTCTGGGGGCTGTCAATCTTCTATAGCAAATTAATCTTGTCATTTGGATTAAAGCGATACGCTGGCCATTTTCCAAATGCACAGCGAGATGAATGACTGGAAACACCAGAATTCTCCAGACCGTCTCAGAACTGCTGATGTATCGACCACTAGCATATCATCTGATCTCATTACTATCATTTTCGAGACCAAATGAAGCCTGGTCACTGCTTTTATTAGGTTATTGCGGAACTGTAATATATATATAAAAAGCTGAAAGCCCTCACTGACTGACTGGCCAAAAGTTCTCCAACTTCCCGATGTCGTAGAAACATGAAATTTGGCAGAAGCATAGATTATCTCCAAAATAGGAAAAGAAATTGGGTCCCAACTCGATTATTCAATTCTAGCGCAAAAGAATTGGCGTCGAAATTTTACGTACATAATCTAAATCACTCACTTCCCAATGTCATAGAAACGGGAAATTTGGCACGGGCATTGATTATGTCATAAATAGGAAAAGCTAATGGGTCCCAACTCGATTATTCAATTCTATGCGCAAAAGAATTAGCGTCCAAATTTTACGTACGGAATCTAATTTTCTCACTTTCCGGTGTCATAGAAACGGGAAATTTGGCACAAGCATTGATTATGTCATAAATAGGAAAAGCTAATGGGTCCCAACTCCATTATTCAATTCTAAGCACAAAAGAATTAGTGTCCAAATTTTATGTACGTAATCTAATTCTCTCACTTCCTGATGTTATTTTATATGAAGGAAACGTCGCATGGTTACCTCCACGTGGTGTTTCCTGGGTAACGCAGAGAACTATGCAAAATGGTGAACATATTTTTTTCCGGTATCTCTAAAGTAACCACGACTTCATAAGATTTTCCGTGTGAACACCAGATAAACACCAGTACCAAATTAACTCGGGCGAAGCCGGGTATATCAGCTAGTCTATATATATAGCAGAAGTTATCACATACACATTAACGTTTGATAGATATTATTGTAAACTACTGATTTACCAAGAGCTGCTACAAGCATCATTCTGTCCAGTCACACAGAGTTTCCAACTCAATTGGGGCTCCCCGGCTTATTTTACACCCAATCCAAGTGCTCACATATCACTGCTGACGCTTCAAAACCATCGCTCCTGGTAGTGGCCAATTACTAGTTGCAAGGTAGTCAGGATCCCAAGGCTTAAGCCTCAGACAAGAATGGCACTCTGCTCAGATGCTTTCAAGGTCCTAGAGGATCTACAACAAACTACCTAAAAAGCTTAGTTTATAGAAGGCATATGCCTAGCTGAAACTGTACAAAATGGAGGCTGCAAATATACGATTATCCCAATTCACCCATGGCTACTTGGGGCCATACATATATACCATATGAACAAAAGTATTTGGACACGGCAGAAAATTAACAAATATGCAAATACTGAGTTTGCAGAACGGTATGCTGGGAAGGGCATGGGTAAAAAAAAGAAAAAAAGCTGCTCGTTTAGTAATGACAATTCATCCAATCGAGCCCTTGTGGGAGCAACGGATACAACACCGCCACCCATGCCCATCTTCACAACAATCTCTTCTCACAGCCCTGCATGAAGAATGGCGAGCTATTCCTGCCCAGACTTAGAGGACACGTGGAAAGTGTGCCGCGACGTGCTGCCGCTGCAATACAAGCAGAAGAAGGCTGACACGTTACTCTTTCTTTAAAACAAACAAAACTACTGTATCTGAAATCATATGTCATTGGACGTTCAATTTAGTTCTAAAACTCATATCTGGTTTACAACAAACTCAGCGCCGCTCCAAGCAGGCGCACACACTCAGCGCCGCTACAGGCAGGCGCACACACTCAGCGCCGCTACAGGCAGGCGCACACACTCAGCGCCGCTACAGGCAGGCGCACACACTCAGCGCCGCTACAGGCAGGCGCACACACTCAGCGCCGCTCCAGGCAGGCGCACACACTCAGCGCCGCTCCAGGCAGGCGCACACACTCAGCGCCGCTCCAGGCAGGCGCACACACTCAGCGCCGCTCCAAGCAGGCGCACACACTCAGCGCCGCTCCAAGCAGGCGCACACACTCAGCGCCGCTCCAAGCAGGCGCACACACTCAGCGCCGCTCCAAGCAGGCACACACACTCAGCGCCGCTCCAAGCAGGCGCACACACTCAGCGCCGCTCCAAGCAGGCGCACATACAGACATGAAGCTACTCATATAACAGAAATCAACTTTTTGGACACCATAAAAATTTAAAACGATTCAATACACACATCCCTAGACCGAAAACTGACTGATCGTCCCACATACCTCAGTCGGGACAGTCCCCATTCTAAGCACATCAAAACATCCATCGTCTACAGCCAGGCCATCCAATACAACCGGATCTGCTTCAACCCAACAGACAGAGAGGAATATTTATATACCACCCAATTCCTTCTAGTGCTGGGGATCACCCACCACTAGGCTCTCCCCTATACTCATTATCGGATCCTCCTACCCTCGTTACAGATTTATATTAAGCATAGTTAAAGGCACTAATCCTGTAGTGTTCAGCCATTTAGACCATATCACATAGAATTATATATCCCTTTGCGTTTAATATATACTCCCTTCTCCCATGGCAGAATCCTATTAACCTGATCCCTACATTCCCGTAATGTTGGGGAGATTCATCTGACCAGCGTTGCACAATCAATCTTCTTACTAGATACAGTAACCTTGCCACAGCAGTCTGTTCTGGCTCTGGCATTGGCAAATCACTCACACAGCCAAGTATGCCAACCAGCGGGGTAAAGTCCAAACTGATTTTATAGACCCCATCAATCAGAGAATACACATCGGTCCGGTATCTTCAGTTTTGGGCATCTCCACATCATGTGAATCAGACCACCGGGGTGAATTGTACATCTTGTGCACAGGGGACCATCTCTTACTCCTATGGAGTGCAAGAAAGCGGGTGCGATACCCCCTATGTATTAAACATATCTGGACAGTCCATGTGTTTCACTTAGGGATAGATCGGGTAGCATCTGCAGCACGTCGCCCTCTAGAGGTCCAAGGTCTGCCTCCCACCGGTCTGATTCTGACTGGATCCCTGGAGCCTATATAGTTCTGTATCTGGGTATATAGTAGTGATCTCTCTCCCGCAGTGACAGTCGCTCTACCAATTACATCAGCCAGCAGAAACTTATGAACACTCATTTTTGTAACACCCCCTCGGCCTGGTATGTACGCCTTAAAGGCAGATATTTATACAATTGTGTGCGGTATATCGTACTCCATCTACAGCTGGATGAACAACTTCATCTCTGCTTCTGATATCTGTGAGACATACCGGACCCCTATCCTCCCAGCTCCCGAAATCCTGAAGTTCGTACAGCTCAGATGGCCACATGGTTCCCCATATGGGCATGTATTGGGTACACCCTGCAATGCCGATGACACCCCTGACTCTCCACCAAGTCTCCACCATTGTGGAGCAGTGGACCTAAATCTGTACCTCTCCAGCACCTCAAACAGAGACCAACTTCCAAAGAACTGTGTTAATAAGTGATAAGCAGCACCCGGCAGCTCTCCCGTCTCCCACCCCTAAGGTGTTACATTCGTGATGCCAAGACGTATGCCCAGGGTTTGGGAAGAGCTAATCCACCCTCCTCTTTAGCTCTACTCAAGGTCTCCAACATTATGCCTACGCATTCTCTGCCCCATATGAAGCCTCTAAAAAGACTATTTTATGGAAAAACCGTCTGACAATCCAGTGGGATAGATATACAACAAGTACAATAACTGCGGCATCCAAATCATCTTAATGAGATTCACCCGGCCCATCAGTGGGGGAGGGAGCTTACACCAAATAGTGAGCCTCTGTTTAAATCCGAGTATAGTGGGTCTAAATTCAATTTTTCATAATCTGAGCCCGACTTTGTTATATACACCCCCAAATACCTGAAGACCGATGCGCTGACAAGTGCGGCCCCTTCTATGTTAATTGTCAATTCTGATCCATCCACTGGCATTAGAATAGATTTATTCCAGTTTATCGTAGGCCCACAATACATTCCATACTCAGTGATTGCAGCTATATACTTGTCGGGTCTCACGATGTAACGGAAAGGTGTCAAATTAAAAAAAAAGTTTGTTATGGTGTTAGCCAGTAGAGGGAGGTGTGATTGTTCTCAGCAATACAAACCAAGTCATCTTGTAGATAGGATAGCTTTTAATGGCTAACAATAAGACATTACGTCGCTGTAACATCATGTATTCTTGTTAGTCATAATGTATCATATCTACAAGATTGGACAGCGGTCAGTGACGCTGTCGGTAATATTAACACACTGGTGTACAAAATCTGCCCCCATTGCATAAAGATGGGACTGAAGCCCATCTTAGTCATCACCTCCATAGGAATACCCACTCCACACTAACAGATGCCTTAGCAGTGTCTAGTAAACCAATAGTCCGCACCCCCACCCCACCCCACCCGTGTTTTCCATTGGTATTTGTAAGTTGAGAAATAGTCTACGGATGTTAAGGTCGTCGATCTAGATGGTATAAAGTCACTCTGGTCAGAACGACGGAAGAGATCACTTAATCTGAGCTATTATTTTAACATCCGCCTTCAGCAGAGGTACGCTCTGAACCCTTCTGTAAGTCGTGCCTCATTTGCCCCAGACTTTCCTGTAATGTTTGTTTACTGCCACCAGGATCTCTCTCAAATGTAATTCCCGGACCCTCCTCTTCTGTGTTACAGGTAACCTCCTAACTTGAGGAACTTTATAATCGGGAGTGCATTGCCCTCTGACACACCAAAAGGAACTTATCCCTGTTATGTAAGGAGCTGCAAGACCTGCTGACATGTACGAACCGCGGGCAGGATACGGATCCCCAACACACAGCAGGACTATAAGATCCCGGGGACATTCACGTGTTCCTCGTCCAATGTTGTGTACCTGATCATGTGCAGTAAATGTCCTGTTGGGGGGCTTTATGTTGGGGAAATAGGACAAAAAAAAAGAAAATGAAGATGAGACTGTATCACCACAAATTACAAAAAGACAGAATTACCTGTGGCGAAGCATTATTCTACTCAGACACAACATACGACATATGAGAGTTATCATACAATTTCAAATCCCAGCGTCACAGAGATTTTGGAAATCTAAGTTTATAACCATCTTTGATACTATCTAAAATGGAATGAATCTCGGCTTTGGCTTTTTGCATCAGTGGAGAATGTGAATAGAAGTAACATGCTGGCCTGTTGACCCTCTAACATCAATTTAGATACCACATTCCTTGTCACTGGAGTAATTACGTATTTACTGTTCTGGTCATCCCTTTCTGGTATTTATCTAAGCCCTTATTAATCACTCCATGTCTGTGCCTTCTTATCCTGTTCTGGAATTCTTTTTAAGTGCAAAATTATCACCCACTGTCTGTGCCCTTTTATGTAATCATGTGTATATATGTATTTATATAAATGAGTCTTCAGATCTGTTCCATTATGCCTTGGGAAGAAACCAGAGTAGGTTCAAAAGCTCACTATAAATATCATGTATTTTTGTTAGCCATTAAAAGGTATCATATCTACAAGATTACTTGGTTGGTCTTTTCGAAAACAATCACATTGAGTAGAATCCATGACTCTTCTCTTCTGTATTCGGGGCTTACTACTTACCTGGGTGGTTATCTGTAGGAATCTCCTCTTTGATCTCTTGTTTGACCCACACATTTGTCTCTGCAGTATTAGTATCGGTCAGATCTTCATCCGGATACAAAAGCTGTGAGACAAATATTGTAAAAGTCAGCAGATGGTTGGAGAAGTCATGTGGAATGTTCAAAATATGAGTCAAAATGACAAGAAACAATCAATTATGATGTCTAAGAAGAGTATGACAGGAGTTGTTATCTCAGCCACATACAGTAGCTGAAGATCTAGAAGCTAGCTTAAAGGGGTTCTGTCACTAAAAAAGAAAAATGCTATACTTATCTAGTCCTCCCCCATCAGTCTACTTACCAGATCTTCACCTCCACTATCTTCTCCTGTCTCCTGCAGTCCAGGGGCTCACTTCACCTCCAGCTGCCTGATTCTTCTCCTTCCTGTGAGGTTACATACATTTGGTTGGCAGTCTGCCAATGTACGTTACATCACAGCTCACAGGCCAGCAGGAGGACTGCCTATCTTCTTCAGAGATTGCTCATACGAACTGTCTCTGAAATAGATGACAATTCCATCCTAGGCAGTGAAGCTACAGCACAGGAATGTGACCTTCACTGACCCAGCCGGAAGGAATTTGAGATATTCAGCCCTCATAGCAAGCTGGGCCCAGCCTGCAGTGAGCTGACCTGGGGAACTGGAGAAGCTCAACCAGGAAAAGATGTGATAAGGAGACAGATAGGGAGGGAATAGGTGAGTTTAGATATTTTTTCTTTAATGACAAAACTCCTTTATTGACAACCTAAAAGGCCTCACAGACATGAAGGGGTGAATACAGAGTGTAAAGGGCACCTGTGCAAAAGATGTAGTCCTCCCACCCCCGCTAGAAAAAGTGACTAAAATGTATATTTATATAGACTTACACACTTTAAAACAACCTTTATAACAGGAGGGCTTAGATCCAGCGGCTGGGCTCCAGTCATCACGAGAGACAGCATTTCTACAAAGTGTTTACTGCACAGTGATCACATCATCTCTGATTAGAGTCTTCTGTATCAATTGTTGTATCCAGGCCCAGATCGCCATGACACTTTCTCTCAGCCATGACTTGTCCTTGTACACTCTACCCCGATCCTCCCTCTATGCAGACTAAAGAGTAAAGGTGCTTTTACATGGAATGATCATCATTATTTGGATTCCCGTGATCTAGCGAGATTCTGATCGATAATCGTGCAGTGCGGATGTATGCAGCAGCTGAACCATGATCAGGAATCATTCGTTTCTCGTCCGTCGCTCAGTGTAAACAGGCAATATCACTTTTGAGCTGCCTGCCTGCTTACTGTTAACGGAAGTGGGTGGGCCGGAACGATCCTCAGCCCGCTCGGCCTCCATTCAGTAAACGCAGTCAGCGATCCTCCTTCCTCTGTAAAGGTCCCAATTACACTGGGAAACAAAATTTTTGGTGACTGAGATATTGGAACTTTTTTGAGGTATTTTGGGGTCAAAGATTCTGAAAACGACATTAGTTTTTCTCCATCAGGTCTGCTTATCAAGATACTGCATGTGTCTATATAAAAGGTATGTGCACATATTGTATTATACATGTCATGACGGCCAATCAAAAGCTGAAGGTACAAAGATGAATCCCAAGATGTCTAGAACACGAATAAAATAAGAGTTTCTTCATTGAGATGTAGATTAGAGATGAGCGAGCACCAAAATGCTCGGGAGCTCGTTACTCGGGACGAAATTATCGCGATGCTCGAGGGTTCGTTTTGAGTAACGAACCCCATTGAAGTCAATGGGCGACCCGAGCATTTTTGTATTTCGCCGATGCTCACTAAGGTTTTCATGTGTGAAAATCTGGGCAATTCAAGAAAGTGATGGGAACGACACAGCAACGGATAGGGCAGGCGAGGGGCTACATGTTGGGCTGCATCTCAAGTTCACAGGTCCCACTATTAAGCCACAATACCGGCAAGAGTGGGCCCCTCCCCCTCCCAACAACTTTTACTTCTGAAAAGCCCTCATTAGCAATGGATACCTTAGCTAAGCACCACACTACCTCCAACAAAGCACAATCACTGCCGGCATGACACTCCGCTGCCACTTCTCCTGGGTTACATGCTGCCCAACCCCCCCGCACGACCCAGTGTCCACAGCGCACACAAAAGTGTCCCTGCGCAGCCTTCAGCTGCCCTCATGCCACACCACCCTCATGTCTATTTATAAGTGCGTCTGCCATGACGAGGAACCGCAGGCACACACTGCAGAGGGTTGGCACGGCTAGGCAGCGACCCTCATTAAAAGGGGCGGGGCAATAGCCCACAATGCTGTACAGAAGCAATGAGAAATATAATCCTGTGCCACCGCCATCAGGAGCTGCACACGTGGGCATAGCAATGGGGAACCTATGTGCCACACACTATTCATTCTGTCAAGGTGTCAGCATGGGTGGCTCCCTGGAACCCACCGGCGGTACATAAATATATCCCATTGCATTGCCCAACACAGCGGATGTAACGTCAGCTGTAATGCAGGTGGGCTAAAAATTCATTTGATTACACTGTAGGCGAGGGCCCCCAAAACTTGCTGTATCAACAGTACTAATGTACATCAGAAAAATTGGCCAACCAAGATGGCAGGTGAAACCCATTAATCGCTTTGGTTAATGTGGCTTAAGTGGTAACTAGGCCTGGACGCAGCCCAGTTTAACGAAAAATTGGTTCAAGTTAAAAGTTTCAACGCTTTTAAGAGCATTGAAACGTATAAAAAATTTTAAGAAAAATTAGATGAGTGAGCCTTGTGGCCCTAAGAAAAATTGCCCGTTCGGCGTGATCACGTGAGGTTTCAGGAGGAGGAGCAGGAGGAGGAGGAGGAATATTATACACAGATTGATGAAGCAGAAATGTCCCCGTTTTTGATGGTGATAGAGAACGTAGCTTCCATCGCGGGTGCAGCCTACGTATTGTTTAGGTATCGCTGCTGTCCGCTGGTGGAGAAGAGAAGTCTGGGGAAATCCAGGCTTTGTTCATCTTGATGAGTGTAAGCCTGTCGGCACTGTCGGTTGACAGGCGGGTACGCTTATCCGTGATGATTCCCCCAGCCGCACTAAACACCCTTTCCGACAAGACGCTAGCCGCAGGACAAGCAAGCACCTCCAGGGCATACAGCGCTAGTTCAGGCCACGTGTCCAGCTTCGACACCCAGTAGTTGTAGGTGGCAGAGGCGTCACGGAGGACGGTCGTGCGATCGGCTACGTACTCCCTCACCATCCTTTTACAGTGCTCCCGCCGACTCAGCCTTGACTGGGGAGCGGTGACACAGTCTTGCTGGGAGCCATAAAGCTGTTCAGGCCCTTAAAGACTGTTGTATTGCCTGTGCTGTACATGCTGCTCGATCTCCGCTGCTACCTGGCCCTCGGAAGTGCGCTTTCTGCTACTAGCGCTGTCGGATGGGAATTTTTCCATCAGCTTGCCCGCCAGGGTCCTGTGGTATAGCAACCCTCTCGAACCCCTTCCCTCTTCGGGAATGAGAGTGGCCAGAACTCCTCCTCCTCCTCACACCGACACGCTGCTGCTGACACATCTTGATTGCGAGACAGAGGTTGCGTTGAAGGAGGAGGAGGAGGGTGGTGGTTTAGTGGAGGAAGCATACACCGCCACAGATACCACCACCGAGCTGGGGCCCGCAATTCTGGGGGTGGGTAGGACGTGAGCGGTCCCAGGCTCTGACTCTGTCCCAGCCTCCACTAAATTCACCCAATGTGCCGTCAGGGAGATATAGTGGCCCTGCCCGCCTGTGTTTGTCCATGTGTCCGTTGTTAAGTGGACCTTGGCAGTAACCGCGTTGGTGAGGGCGCGTACAATGTTGCAGGAGATGTGGTCGTGCAGGGCTGGGACGGCACATCGGGAAAAGTAGTGGCGACTGGGAACTGAATAGCGCGGGGCCGCCGCCGCCATCATATTTTTGAAAGACTCCGTTTCCACAACCCTATACGGCAGCATCTCAAGGCTGATAAATTTGGCTATGTGGACGGTTAACGCTTGAGCGTGCGGGTGCGTGGCGGCATACTTGCGCTTGCGCTCAAACACTTGCGCTAGCGACGGCTGGATGGTGCGGTGCGAGACATTGCTGGATTGGGCCGAGGACAGCGGAGGTGAGGGTGTGGGTGCAGGCCAGGAGACGGTTGTGCCTGTGTCCTCAGAGCGGGGTTGGATCTCAGTGGCAGGTTGGGGCACAGGGGGAGAGGCAGCGATGCAAACCGGAGGCGGTGAACGTCCTTCGTCCCACCTTGTGGGGTGCTTGGCCATCATATGTCTGCGCATGCTGGTGGTGGTGAGGCTGTTGGTGGTGGCTCCCCGGCTGATCTTGGCGCGACAAAGGTTGCACACCACTGTTCGTCGGTCGTCAGGCGTCTCTGTGAAAAACTGCGAGGGTGCGCTTTGGGAAACAGTTGGTGGATTATTCGGTCTGGCCCTGTCTCTACCCCTGGCCACCGCACTGCCTCTTGCAACCTGCCCTGCTGCTGCCCTTGCCTCCCCCTCTGAAGACCTGTCCTGAGTAGGCGTTGCACACCAGGTGGGGTCAGTCACCTCATCGTCCTGCTGCTCTTCCTCCGAATCCTCTGTGTGCTCCTCCCTCGGACTTACTGCCCTTACTACTACCTCACCGATAGACAACTGTGTCTCATCGTCATCGTCCTCCTCACCCACTGAAAGGTCTTGAGACAGTTGCCGGAAGTCCCCAGCCTCTTCCCCCGGACCCCGGGAACTTTCCAATGGTTGTGCATCAGTGACGATAAACTCCTCTGGTGGGAGAGGAACCACTGCTGCCCAATCTGAGCAGGGGCCCGAGAACAGTTCCTGGGAGTCTTCCCGCTCCTGAGCATGTGTCATTGTAGTGGAGTGAGGAGGCTGGGAGGAAGGAGGAGCAGCAGCCAGAGGATTCGGATTTGCAGCACTGGACGGCGCAGAACTGTGGGTGGATGATAGCTTGCTCAAAGCACTTTCTGCCATCCACGACAGGACCTGCTCACACTGCTCATTTTCTAATAAAGGTCTCCCGCGTGGACCCATTAATTGGGCGATGAATGTGGGGACGCCAGAAACGTGCCTCTCTCCTAATCGCGCAGCAGTCGGCTGCGATACACCTGGATCAGGAGCTCGGCCTGTGCCCACACCCTCACTTGGGCCTAAGCGTCCTCGGCCACGTCCACGTCCTCTAGGCCTACCCCTACCCCTCAGCATGCTGTATTACCAGTGATTTCCCAGGCAGGAAATAAATTGGCGCAAGCCTGCAGGACAAATAGAATTTTTCCCTTTTTTTTTAAAGAAAAGGCCCACTGACTATATTCAATCAGATAAGAAATGTGTTCCACAGAAATGCAGTTATATGAAGTGCAGCAGAGCGGTGATTTTTCCCAGGAAGGCAGGGAATAAATTGGCGCAAGACTGCTGTTAAACGTAGCTGGCTGCGTATGATTTTTTTACTATCTCCACCCACCACACACGTACCCAGAACGCTGAGGACTGACAGAGGCAGGCCAAATAGAATTTTTCCCTTTTTTTTAAAAGAAAAGGCCCACTGACTATATTCAATCAGATAAGAAATCTGTTCCACAGAAATGCAGTTATATGAAGTGCAGCAGAGCGGTGATTTTCCCCAGGCAGGAAGGAAATACATTGGCGCAAGACTGCTGTTAAACGTAGCTGGCTGCGTATGATTTTTTTACTATCTCCACCCACCACACACGTACCCAGAACGCTGAGGACTGACAGAGGCAGGCCAAATAGAATTTTTCCCTTTTTTTTTTAAAGAAAAGGCCCACTGACTATATTCAATCAATAATATATGTCTTCTGGCCCTGCCTACACAATTCTCTCCCTGTAGTATTACTGCAGGGCGCAATGCTCTGCACAGCCGATTTTGAAAAAAAAAAATATGCAACACTGCTAACAGCAGCCTGCACAGTACTGCACACGGTTAAATGTGGCCCTAAGAAGGACCGTTGGGGTTCTTGAAGCCTACACTCACTCCTAACACTCTCCCTGCCTAACCACCACTTCTGTCCCTGGACTATTACTGCAGGGCGCAATGCTCTGCAGACAGCCGATTTTGAAAAAAAAAAATTGTGCAACACTGCTAACAGCACCCTCCACAGTACTGCACACGGATAGATGTGGCCCTGAGAAGGACCGTTGGGGTTCTTGAAGCCTACACTCACTCCTAACACTCTCCCTACAGCAGCACCAGCAGCAGCACTTTCCCTCAGCTAACTCACAAGGCATCTGAGGCGAGCCGCGGGAGGGGCGGACTTTTATACTCGGGTGACATCTGATCTCGCCAGCCACTCACAGCAGGGGGGTGGTATAGGGCTTGAACGTCACAGGGGGAAGTTGTAATGCCTTCCCTGTCTTTCAATTGGCCAGAAAAGCGCGCTAACGTCTCACAGAGGAAAGTGAAAGTAACCCGAACACCGCGTGGTGCTCGTTAAGAGTAACGAGCATCCCGAACACCCTAATATTCGCCCGAGCATCAAGCTCGGACGAGTACGTTCGCTCATCACTAATGTAGATGAAACTGCATTTTTGGGATTTCCTGCGAGGAGATATTCCTGTACATTCATGCTGGGTGTTTTAACAGTAGTCCGCCATCATATTCGTATCCCATCGTCCACACTAAAGTTCCGGGCACCATGAAAAACGTTCCCAGTGTTATCGCTCGGACGATCTGTTGCCTGATGTAAAAGCACTTGAATGGTATCCCTAAAAGTCTACAGTCCCTTCTGCTGAACTATCAGTAGCAGCATAAGATCTTTTTTCTGGTCTGACTCTCATTGTATAGCGCACAGCCCAAATGCTCCCCTTCTCTCCGAGTATAGTATCTGGTGGAGATAGAGAGGTACAGAAGGCTCCGGTGTCAGATAGGACTGTATATACTGCTGCTGGACGGTCAGGGGTGTCCTGGCGAGTTGGTAGCAGGATAAGGATTGAAGGTATTCTTCTGTGATCATGTGCAAATGCAATTTGTCTGCCCCAGTACACATGTATATTCGGCATGGCTAGACACGCTGCCCGTTGTCTCAGTGAAGGAGATCAGCGTCTACCAGACACATCCGCTGCTTGTCTCGAGGGAAATAAAGGAGCAGATAGATATAGATCCAACCTGTTGGCTCCTTATTCCCACCAGCAGTCTCCACCGCCAGAAAACTGGGAGAAGATCCAGACAAGATGTAATGTCTCTGGTCAGCAGTAATCCTGCCATCTCCTCATCACACAAGTAGAAGACATCTAATAAGACTGAAGACAAGAGCTTCACAGCCTTCTACAGATCAGAGGGACATCTCCAATACATATAATGTCCATGACAGCATATAAGGTGCAAATAAAATTCTCTCTTTATTCCTCCATATAAGCCACGTTTCGACCCTTGTGGGTCTTTATTAGAGATAAGCGAGCACGCTCGGTAAACGCAGATACTCAAGCGAGCATCGCTCTTCTCAAGTAACTGCATGCTTGTCCAAACAAATGCGCAGGGGGCGGCAGGGGGGGAATGAGAGAGATCTCTACGCCGCCCCCGCATTTGCTCGGACAAGTATGCAGTTACTGAAGAAGAGCAATGCTCGCTCGAGTATCGGCCTTTACCAAGCGTGCTCGCTCATCTCTAGTCGTTATCAAGCTTTAGTAAAGCTTGATAAAGACCCATAAAAGGGTCGAAACGTGGCTTATATGGAGGAATAAAGAGAATCTTACTTGCAGCTTATATGCCGTCACGGACGTTATGTATATTGGAGATAATTACTGTGAGTCATAGGCTCTGACTCATATTAGTGATGCATATGGACTTGAATGTCCTGTTGTATCCTTTTATTGGTGATACCACTCAGAGGGACATCTCCACTTACCGGATGGTCCTGTGGAAGAAGAGGACGGGGACATCTCTCTGGTGGGCTTCTCTTACTGGATGGAACTGCAGGAAACACAAAGAGACACTGAAGTCATTCTTCACATACAGATAATAGAGTCCCCGTGGATTTAGTCCTGTCCATTACCTGGTGATGGGAGCGGCTGGCGGGTCTCCATCATGGCCTCCTTGTACAGATCCTTGTGTCCTTCTAAATACTCCCACTCCTCCATGACATCCTGACACCTTATAGGAACCTGACAACACAATATACAGTCATCACCCAGAAGCCTTCAGTGCTGTTACTGCATAATGTCCCAGCATTCTCTGCAGCATCACCTCTCCAGTCAGCAGCTCAATCAACTTGTTGGCGAGTTCTAGAATCTTCTGTACATTGATGTCTTCATGTATCAGTGGGTGAGGTGGGGGCCCCGTGATTGGGCTCAGGGGTCTTCCCCATCGATCAGAAACAGGGTCCCGGCAGCCATCACTGGAGGTCTTCTTCACTACAGTGTAATCCTGTATATGAGGGTTATTAATAAATACCAGGTACTTGTGGGTTACCTGTCACCCCTTTTTAAATTTATTTCACAGATGTTTTACCAATACATATATGGAAAAAAAATTGTATTTCTTAAACTCTGTATTTCTCCAAAACATAAATCTTTATATGTTATTCAGTTGGTTTAAACACGGCAAAAGCCCACAAGATAGCGTCAAAAATTCTATATTTAAAAAAGTGATGACAGATAATCCACAAGTACCAAAGAATGATGTAATGTGACCATCAGAATTTCTCCCCTTCTCCAGTGACATCATCAGTTATTACCATAGATAAGAATGATGGAATGTGACATCATCAGAATCTCTCATCCCCTACAGTGACATCATCTGTTATTACCATAGATAAGAATGATGTGATGTGACATCATCAGAATCTCTCCCCTCTCCAGTGACATCATCAGTTATTACCATAGATAAGAATGATGGAATGTGACATCATCAGAATCTCTCACCTCCCCAGTAACCTGGATGAGTATCTCTAGGGTGAGATTTATTATACTTTCTGCCATTGTGTTTCTGTCCTTCTCCATCTTTGATGAATGAATCCTGTAGGGACCTGAATGGAAACAATATGAACCGATGTAAAAACCACAAAAAAACAATACATTTACTGGATATAATACGAGGAAACATTTAAGTATTTTCCCACCATTAGTTTAAAGTGCTTCACAGCCCCTGTGTCCTTCCTGGCTACTGCTGACCAGAACCTGTGACTGCTGCAGCCAATCACTGGTTATATAAGGTCACTTCATTGGCCAGTGATTGGCTGCATCAGTCACATGTCCTGGTCAGAAGCAACCAAGAAATACAAAGTGGTTGTGAAGCAAGTCATGGGAAAACCCCTTTAAACCTTTAAGGACACAGGAATTAAGGTTACGTCCTGCACGTTCAGGGTATGTATAAAGGGAGATCGTGAGTAATCTCCCTCCATACAATGCAGGTGCTGGTTGTTTCTTACAGCCAACACACGCCTGCTACATTTCTGATAAGCTGCGCCGCTCATCGTAGCTCTTAACCTTTTAAATGCCACTGTCCATTCTGATAGCAGCATTTAAATGCCCTGACTGATGTTCGAGGTCCCACACTGCCCCCCCCACGATGAGATCGCAGGTTGCGGTGCAGGCGTCATGGCAGCCAGGGGCCTTCTGAAAAGCCCCAGGACTGTCTTTGTAGAGTGTGGGGGTGGCTTGATAGAATGCCTTTCAGAACACAGTATAATGTATTGCAATATACTGCAGGAGCGATCAAAGTAAACGATCGCAAGTTCTTATTCCCTCTGGGGACTAAAAAAAATAAAAATAAGCTTAGAAATTTTTTTACTAATTATTAAAAAATAAGAAATAAAAGTTTGTCATATTTAGAATAAAAGAATTTAAATAATAAAACAAAAATACATATATTTGTTATCGCCTCCTCCGTAAAAGCCTGATCTATCAAAGTAATGCATTCTTTATCCCGCACGGTGAGCATCGTTAGTAAAAACAAACAAACAAAAAAAATGAAAGAAAGCCAGAATTGTGCTTTTTTGATCACCCCATCTCCAAGAAACACAGGTAATAAAAGGTGATCAAAAAGCTGTATGTATTCAAAAAGGGCACCTTCAGAAACTACAAGACGTCCCGCAAAAAATGAGCCCTCACACAACTATGTGGACGGACAAAAGTTATGGCTATTAAAAGATGGCGGCAGAAAATTTTTAAAAAAATTAAATATCTTCAAAAAAGAAAAAAAATGTAGTACAAAGATAAAAACTATATAAATATGGTATGGTAGCAATCGTACTGACCCATGGAATAAAGTAATCAGGTCATCGTGTGTGTACGCCGTAGAAACAAGATGCACTCAAAGATTTCATTTTTTCCATTTCACTACAATTTAAGAAGTTTTTCAGTATATTATATGGTACCATTGGAAAATACAACTCTTCCCGCAAAAAACTAGAGAATTAGATTTGGTACATTACATACGGGAAGGTGGGGGGGGAGGGTCACTTACTTTTGCACTTAGCATTGATAAAGTTGAGACTCCTTTACTTTTCCCATTTAGGATCCAAAGAATGCTCGTGCCAAATTTCAAGTTTGTTCGACACCGGGAAGTTAGAGAATTAGAGGCGAGGCGAGTCAGTCAGTCAGTGAGGGCTTTCTCCTTTACATAGAGATTTTATTAGACATGATTTTTTTTGTGCTTTGAGTCCAAGTCCAAGTAGAAACGAAGTCCCAAACCCAACGATGCTGTTGGTGTGCAGGGCCCAAACTAGCTTACCTCCAACAACGACATGCTCTCATTCTAGGCTATAGCTGCTAATGCTGTTTGAAACAAGCCTTTGAAAACATGTACACCTAAAATTATCGTTGCATTTGACAATGTTGTACGTTATTTGACCTTGGAAAATAAATAAAGTTATTTTTAAAAAAAAAGCATAATGCCGCCATAGTTTTTTTGAGTTTGCTTTTTATGAAATCACTGTGCAGTAAGCTGACACATTGTACTTATTCAGTGCGCCGGTATGAATGTGGTAATGTCAAGTCCATATAGCTGCTATCTTTAACTGCTCTAAAAAATGACCTTTTTTCTTTAAATTTGCTTTCTGTCACCAAATTCTGAACCCCAGAACTATTTACATTCCCCTTTGGTGGATCTGTGTGAGATTACTGCTGGCTGAACTGGAGTTTGTATTAGTGCTGTTTTAGGGGAGATCATTTTTTATTCCATTTTTGGTTAGACTAGGCGCCTACAGATCAGCCATTTTAGCATTACATTGTCTCTCTCACATAACATTCACTGTGTGGTATAAATAACATCCTACTTTAACCCTTTTCTTTCTCACCATGAATCTCTCAGGGAGGCACTCCAGTAGGTAATAACGTAGGTGGAACATCCTTGCTACTAATGGCTGTATCTCAGGCTGTATTGGGGCTGGAGGATCGATTTATGCTGATTTTAAAGCCAATAATGTGGAATGTTGGTTCTGGTCACAATACAGCCTGAGATACAGGAGGGTGAAGGGGGGGGGGGGATGAAGTGACAGCTGCACAGACCAGCAGCTCTCAGTCTGGTCATTCTCCGTTTTCTATAGGCTTTATCTCAGTCTATGTTGCACATAGAGCATTCATCATGGCCTTGTTTTAAATCAAAAACCTCATTATTCTTGCTTGTTGGCTCATGTTTGCACTGAATGATCATTCAGTTTTGTTCCTTTGAACGATTTTCTGTACGATCATCTTTTTATCTAAGCAACACATAAGTTCAGTGTACTGAGAAGGGCTGCAGGCAGCAGAGACAGATCAGATCTGCCTGTACATCACCCCACAGGAGGGGAACTTGGACTTTCCCCTCATCAGTCACAACATACTTTCTGTCACCCTTGGGGTCTTTCATCCTCCAGAAAAGGAGTGAGAAGATGAGCCCATTCCCATCTAATTACTTCTCTGTACTAATTACTTACTGACTCCACGACCTAAACGTTTACCAGCGTCCGGATCGCGGCATCCAATAATCCGCACAAACTCAGTAAAGTTTACACCGCCCTATCCCGTCTGGGCCCAATCTGTAGCAGAAAGTAGGCCGACCGCTTCTATAGCGAAACCCGTTACACGCTGCCGTCACAGAGATAACAAATATCACTAGCGAGGAACGGCTAATACATTCCTGATGACAGATGGAAAACATCCTGGGCGCCATCATGCCAGGAGGTCGGAGAAGAGAGGAGAATATTTAGTGCTGACTGGCATTTGGACAACATGCTAGGTGTCTACCTTAGGACAATCTATTGGGGGGGGGGGGGGGGTGATGAAGGATTCCACTTTGTAATTTAGGTATTAATAATAATCTTTATTTATATAACGCAGCGCTTACAATACAGGGGAAATAAAACAGCAGGTAAATGAAGTAATCAATTGATGGAAACAATAGGGGTTGCGGGTCCTTCTCCAACGAGCTTACATACTACAGATAGTGGTGTGATAGAAAAAGTAAAGGGGCTGGAGATGTGCCCAGTATGGCGGGGTGGAGAGTGAGGGATGCTATACACACAGACAATGGTCAGGCCATATAGTGGCGGAATCGGGATGTCTGCAGGTGCCGGTTGATTATAGCCAGCAGGGATTGCAGTCAGTAGGTCAGGGAGCATGTTATCAGGTGGAGTACTGAGGGGTTTGGTTTAGGGTATGTGGTATGCCTCCCTGAAGAGCTGCGCTTTTAGAGCACGCCTGAACTTTAGCGTGTCAGTGATTGCCCAGATATTTTTTGGTAGCGCGTTCCAGAGGACAGGTGATGCTCTTGAGAAGTCTTGGAGGCGGAAATGAGCAGTTTGAATTAAAGGGACGCTCAGTCTGATTTCATTAGCAGAGCGGAGAGCCCGGGCTGGGTGGTGAATTGAGATGAGGGAAGCAATGTAGGCTGGGGTGGTGCTGTGGAGGGCTTTGTGGATGAAGGTAGCGAGTTTAAATTGTATTCTGTATTTAACGGGCAGCCAGTGCAGTGACTGGCACAGGGCAGAGGCGTCCGAGTAGCGGCTGGACAGGAAGATGAGCCTGGCTGCCGCATTCAGGATGGATTGGAGGGGGTAGAGTCTGGTGCAGGGGAGGCCGATCAGCAGCGAGTTGCAATAATCGAGCCGAGAGTGGATGAGGGCAACAGTAAGTCCACGGTGAGAAAAGGATGTATTCTAGCGATGTTCTTAAGGTGCAGCTGACATGTTCAGGCGAGAGATTGGATGAAGGGGGTGAAGGAGAGATCGAAGTCAAATAAGACCCCAAGGCAGCGGGTGTGCTGTCTGGGAGTTATGGCGGTGCCGCACACTGAGATGGAGATGTCAGGATGAAATCGGTAAGTAGAGGGCAGAAACAGGGGATGTCAGAGTGTTAGAGACAGCAGACAGACAGTCGGTTCTGGAGGAATGCTGCTGTGATGTCCTGGGAGGAGGTGTATAGCTGGGCATCACCAGCATAGAGATGGTACTGGAAACCAAATCTCCTGATGGTTTGTCCAATAGCGGCTGTGTAGATGGAGAAGAGGAGGGGGCCAAGGACCGAGCCCTGGGGGACCCCAACAGCAAGGGGAAGAGGAGGGGAGGTAGAGCCAGCAAAGGAGACGCTGAAAGAGCGGTCAGATAGGTAGGAGGAGAACCAGGAGAGAGCAGTGTCCTTTAGTCCAATAGAGCGAAGCATACTAAGGAGGAGTTTGTGGTCGACAGTGTCGAATACTGCAGAGAGGTCAAGGCGGATCAGTAGGGAGTAGTCACCCCTCGATTTGGCTGTCAGGAGGTCGTTTGACAATTAAGTCAGGGCGGTTTCTGTCGAGTGTTGGCAACGGAAGCCGGACTGTAGAGGGTCAAGAAGAGAGTTATCTGAGAGATAGCTTATAAAGGCGGGAGTAAACCAGGAGTTCCAGTAGTTTGGAGATGCAGGGCAGGTTTGAGATGGGTCGGCAGTTGGCAGCATCGATCGAGTCAGGAGTCAGTTTCTTTAGCAGCAGTGACAGGTATTACTTGTACATGTCAAAAATGGAAAAATTGTCCTAGTTACCAAAGGTGAAAAAAGTGCAAAGTCCCTGTCAGCAAAAAGGTTAATAATCCCCTCCCCCAGTTGGTGGTGACATGAGAGGATGGTAGATGATAAATCCCAGTGGGCTAAGTGACATCTGATGACATCACACCTGTGTGACCTGATGACATCACACCTGTGTGACCATGGCCATTCACACGGGTGGAAGAGCATTTCTGATGCGCAAATATGCTGCAAACGTTGTCCACTCCACCGTGTATTCGCATACGCAAACGCACATCCTGTTTGTGCACAAATATATACATACAAGATCACATCGATGTTGTGCACACAGGCGCCATGAATACGCAGGCTTTCTGCATATGTCGCACGCATATATATACACTAGTCCGTTTATTTCAATTGGCTCTTGAGCAGTGCAAATGCACACAAAATACAACATGCCTTTTTTTACATGACCAAAATGTGCATAATCCAACTGAAATCAATGGATTCTATTTACAGCATACTACATGTACACATTTTGCCTCCAGAATGCGCTGCGCAAAAACACCCGCGTGAATGAGCCAGAGAGTCGGTTGTCTCAGGACAAGAAATTAGCCGCCAAAATAAGCCTACAGGAGACGCCCTCTAACCTCGCGCCGGCCCTAAAAACATTGCACCTTCTTGCATAAAACAAAAGGAAATCCTACTGGCGAGAGGGAACTAGTGCTTTCACCCTTAGGAATATATATACACTAATACAGAGGAGTCTACATCCTGGTGGTCAGAGGGATCTGGTCCTTCAGCTGCTAGGACTTACTATTCTTATACAGAGGAGTCTACATCCTGGTGGTCAGAGGGATCTGGTCCTTCAGCCGCTAGGACTTACTATTCTTATACAGAGGAGTCTACATCCTGGTGGTCAGAGGGATCTGGTGCTTCAGCCACTAGGACTTACTATTCTAATACAGAGGAGTCTACATCCTGGTGGTCAGAGGGATCTGGTCCTTCAGCCGCTAGGACTTACTATTCTTATACAGAGGAGTCTACATCCTGGTGGTCAGAGGGATCTGGTGCTTCAGCCACTAGGACTTACTATTCTTATACAGAGGAGTCTACATCCTGGTGGTCAGAGGGATCTGGTCCTTCAGCCGCTAGGACTTACTATTCTTATACAGAGGAGTCTACATCCTGGTGGTCAGAGGGATCTGGTCCTTCAGCCGCTAGGACTTACTATTCTTATGTAGAGGAGTCTACATCCTGGTGGTCAGAGGGATCTAGTCCTTCAGCCGCTAGGACTTACTATTCTTATGTAGAGGAGTCTACATCACGGTGGTCAGAGGGATCTGGTTCTTCAGCCGCTAGGACGTACTATTCTTATGTAGAGGAGTCTACATCCTGGTGGTCAGAGGGATCTGGTCCTTCAGCTACTAGGACTTACTATTCTTAGACAGAGGAGTCTACATTATGGTGGTCAGAGGGATCTGGTCCTTCAGCCACTAGGACTTACTATTCTTATATAGAGGAGTCTACATCCTGGTGGTCAGAGGGATCTGGTCCTTCAGCCACTAGGACTTACTATTCTTATATAGAGGAGTCTACATCCTGGTGGTCAGAGGGATCTGGTCCTTCAGCTGCTAGCACTGACTATTCTTATACAGAGGAGTCTACATCCTGGTGGTCAGAGGGATCTGGTCCTTCAGCTGCTAGCACTGACTATTCTTATACAGAGGAGTCTACATCCTGGTGGTCAGAGGGATCTGGTTTTATTCTTGTTTCTTTAATTGCATCCTTCCAAAAACTACAGGCAGTCGGTCATCTATATTTTGTGCTAAAAACCGAATATCCTGTACAATGGGGGATGTTAAGTGAAGTCCTAAAATAACAATTTCTGTTCCTGGTGACTCCACCGTCCAGATATTAGGGTTATCCAGCGCTAAATTAGCTTTGTAGCATCTGATGGGCGGTCTACGGCTGCTTTCAGTCCCGGCTCTCTCCCTCCCCAGAAAATGAAAAACCTTTCCATCCTTATTTTAGTCTCCAGCTCCACCTGCTGGAGACATCACACATCCCATTACCACCATGCTTGTGCCACACCAATGATGGCACATGACATCAGTTCAGTGGGCGGAGCTGGAGACCTCAGTACGGTCAGAAAGGGGCAGTTGTCCAAACACTGAAGAGCGAGAGAGAGGCGGGATGGAAGGAAGCGGTGGGCGGCCCATCAGGCGCTGCAAAGCTAATATACATATGGCGCTGGATAAACAGAAATGCTCATATGTGGCCGGTGGAGTCACCAAAGCAGAAACGTCCTCGAAATGACCCGCGCCTCCCATCTTTTTCTGCTTTCGCCTCTGAACTGAGAGTTAGATAACTAAAAAACTGCAACCATCAGATTCAGAGCCCGCTAAACTAAAATGGCGCGGGACAGACCCCAATGACAATAATGGGGTCTGGACGGAATGTTTCTGCGCAGCACGCCGGAGACATCGGAAAGGTCTGTCCCAGAGATTTCAGCATTTGAAAAAATAAAGTCTGGAAAAAAAGGTCTATAAAAAAGCCACCAAAAGAACTTGTAAAAAAAAACATATGAAGTTTCTGGCCTGAAGAAGGACTTGTGGATTGTCGTAGACTGTAAACTGGAGCAACCAGTGTCAGGCAGCTGCTGCCAAGGCAAATAAGATAAAGGGGGACATCAAAAGAGGTCTAGGGGCGCATGACAAGAACATTGTTGTTCCTCTTTACAAGGCACTGGTCAGACCACACATGGGATATTGTGGACAGTTTTGGGCACCGGTACTCAAGGACATATCAGAGCTTGAGCGGTACAAGGGCGGACAACTAAAGTAATAAACGGAAGGGGTGGACTACAATACCCAGAGAGGCTATCAAAACGGGGATAACTTAGTTTAGAAAGCCGAGGGGTGCTCTAATAACACACACACATATATATATATATATATCAATGGACAATACAGAGATCTCCCATCATCTAGCTATACCCAGGACTGTAACTAGGGGGAGCTCTAATAACTATGTATAGATATATCAGGGGGCAGTACAGAGATCTCCCATCATCTAGTTATACCCAGGACTGTAACACGGGGGCGCTCTAATAACTATGTATAGATATATCAGGGGACAGTACAGAGATCTCCCATCATCTATTATACCCAGGACTGTAACAAGGGGGTGCTCTAATAACTATGTATAGATATATCAGGGGGCAGTACAGAGATCTCCTAGTTATACCCAGGACTGTAATTAGGGGGCGATCTAACAACTATGTATACATAGATCAGGGGACAGTACAGAGATCTCCCATCATCTAGTTATACCCAGGACCGTAACTAGGGGGAGCTCTAATAACTATGTATAGATATATCAGGGGACAGTACAGAGATCTCCTAGTTATACCCAGGACTGTAACTAAGGGGCGCTCTAATAACTATGTATAGATATATCAGGGGACAGTACAGAGATCTCTCCTATCTATCTGCCTATCTCTCACTCTCTGACCCTCTGTCATATCTAGCTGTCCATCTATCTCTGGTATAAGTCATACATCTCCCTGTATTACTGTATTTAATTGCACACAATTAAAAAACACATTAAGGACACCGGCGGTTGTTAATAGTGTCTGCAGTTTCTTAAAAACGTTTGTGGTCTTTGAATGCCATATGTAGTTTTATTTATGTGTTTTTCTTAATTGTGGTACAAAAGTACAATAAAAAACATGAACACACCATAACGCCTCGCTCACACATGCGTTCAGAAAATGCATCTCGAAATATGGGAATTTGGGACGCCGCACATATAATGGTAAAAAGGTGTGTGTAATGAATCACATTTGGAAAGATTTCGCCAAGCGGCAGATTATGTATGGAAATTCGTTTTACAGCTGTATGCAGCGCAGTTTAGGCCTCATGGGTATTATTGTATCTTGTCACCACCGGAAGTGTGGGTGGTGACCAGATCCAAGCTACTTCCCAGCCTGGGCACGCCCTCAGTTTGTCATTGGCTGCAGGGCTGCCTCCCACTGTTCGGGCTCTCAGGTCCTGGCACTTACTAAGAACGGCTTCCCTGGGGGAAAGCTGTGGGTGACAGTGATGAAGGGGGGCTGGAGGGGAGTGGGGACACTGCAGTACGACTGCCCGCCGCTGCTCTCTGCTCCCACGTGCGCTCCCAGTGCAGGAAGACCGCCAGGTGCGGCATCAGGCACTGTACACTACAGCGCTGGGTGAGAGTGGGCAAGGCTGGAGGGGAGCAGGGACACTGCAGTAAGCCTGCCCGATGTCACTCCCTCATTGTCCGCCGCCGCTCTGTGGTGCCACATGTGCTGCCAGTGCAGGGAGGCAGGCAGGGAGGCCGCGGGATAAAAAGTAGCCGCTGTGCCATCGTGGAAGCTGCTGTTAGTCACTGCCAGGACCTGAAAGCCTGAGCAGGGGGAGGCATCGCTGCAGCCAATTAAAAGCTGTGGGTGTGGCCAGGCTGTCAAGCAGCCTGTATCTTGTCACCGCCCACACTTCTGGTGGTGACAAGATACAATAATACGGGCCTCATGTCCATGGACGGGTTGGATTCCGACCTGAATGAGGTTGTGCACCGAAGCGCTGGCCGGCGCAGTGCGGTTTTGCTTTTTGAACCACTGCTTTGCCGAGAATTCTGCAACTCATCCGCAATTTAAGTGAGGATTGGATGGCTGCTATTGACTTCAATAGAAACCACCCGCATGGAAGGCGCACTAAAGCGGAGCGTGCTGAAGTACTGCAGCCGCCCGTCAGACTTTAGTTACACCCCAGGGATCCTTCACAACATCTGGAACTCTCCTCACAAGCGGAATTCCCCTGTACCTCCCACTGATCTCACCTCACTGCTCCGGGGGGCTATAAACTCCAGAGACCACCAGACGGAACCATCAGCCACAACAGCGGAATGTTCTAGAGCTGCCAGAGGCCTCTTGTAGACGGCAGGGGGGTGCAGGGGAACCAACAGCCTCCGCTAAACCTCCATCCACAGAGCCAGCTAACCCTGAGCTTCCAGGACCTCTGATGATGTCACAGTCATGTGATCAGCGGTGTGGGAGGAGCCAAGGAACACATGACCAGGGAGTAATCAGTCTCTACAGGAGTCTGCTGCTGGATAGGGGGTGTATGGTGGATGTAGCAGAGCTGTATGTGTGTAATGTACACGCTCCTGTACTGTATGTGTATTGTGGATGTAGCAGAGCTGTATGTGTGTAATGTACACGCTCCTGTACTGTATGTGTATTGTGGATGTAGCAGAGCTGTATGTGTGTAATGTACACGCTCCTGTACTGTATGTGTATTGTGGATGTAGCAGAGCTGTATGTGTGTAATGTACACGCTCCTGTACTGTATGTGTATTGTGGATGTAGCAGAGCTGTATGTGTGTAATGTACACGCTCCTGTACTGTATGTGTATTGTGGATGTAGCAGAGCTGTATGTGTGTAATGTACACGCTCCTGTACTGTATGTGTATTGTGGATGTAGCAGAGCTGTATGTGTGTAATGTACACGCTCCTGTACTGTATGTGTATTGTGGATGTAGCAGAGCTGTATGTGTGTAATGTACACGCTCCTGTACTGTATGTGTATTGTGGATGTAGCAGAGCTGTATGTGTGTAATGTACACGCTCCTGTACTGTATGTGTAATGTGGATGTAGCAGAGCTGTATGTGTGTAATGTGCACGCTCCTGTACTGTATGTGTACTGTGGATGTAGCAGAGCTGTATGTGTGTAATGTGCACGCTCCTGTACTGTATGTGTATTGTGGATGTAGCAGAGCTATATGTGTGTAATGTACACGCTCCTGTACTGGATGTGTATTGTGGATGTAGCAGAGCTGTATGTGTGCAATGTACACGCTCCTGTACTGTATGTGTAATGTGGATGTAGCAGAGCTGTATGTGTGTAATGTACACGCTCCTGTACTGTATGTGTACTGTGGATGTAGCAGAGCTGTATGTGTGCAATGTACACGCTCCTGTACTGTATGTGTACTGTGGATGTAGCAGAGCTGTATGTGTGTAATGTACACGCTCCTGTACTGTATGTGTACTGTGGATGTAGCAGAGCTGTATGTGTGTAATGTACACGCTCCTGTACTGTATGTGTATTGTGGATGTAGCAGAGCTGTATGTGTGTAATGTGCACGCTCCTGTACTGTATGTGTATTGTGGATGTAGCAGAGCTGTATGTGTGTAATGTGCACGCTCCTGTACTGTATGTGTACTGTGGATGTAGCAGAGCTGTATGTGTGTAATGTGCACGCTCCTGTACTGTATGTGTACTGTGGATGTAGCAGAGCTGTATGTGTGTAATGTGCACGCTCCTGTACTGTATGTGTATTGTGGATGTAGCAGAGCTGTATGTGTGTAATGTACACGCTCCTGTACTGTATGTGTATTGTGGATGTAGCAGAGCTGTATGTGTGTAATGTACACGCTCCTGTACTGTATGTGTATTGTGGATGTAGCAGAGCTGTATGTGTGTAATGTACACGCTCCTGTACTGTATGTGTATTGTGGATGTAGCAGAGCTGTATGTGTGTAATGTACACGCTCCTGTACTGTATGTGTATTGTGGATGTAGCAGAGCTGTATGTGTGTAATGTACACGCTCCTGTACTGTATGTGTATTGTGGATGTAGCAGAGCTGTATGTGTGTAATGTACACGCTCCTGTACTGTATGTGTATTGTGGATGTAGCAGAGCTGTATGTGTGTAATGTACACGCTCCTGTACTGTATGTGTATTGTGGATGTAGCAGAGCTGTATGTGTGTAATGTACACGCTCCTGTACTGTATGTGTATTGTGGATGTAGCAGAGCTGTATGTGTGTAATGTACGCGCTCCTGTACTGTATGTGTATTGTGGATGTAGCAGAGCTGTATGTGTGTAATGTACGCGCTCCTGTACTGTATGTGTATTGTGGATGTAGCAGAGCTGTATGTGTGTAATGTACACGCTCCTGTACTGTATGTGTATTGTGGATGTAGCAGAGCTGTATGTGTGTAATGTACACGCTCCTGTACTGTATGTGTATTGTGGATGTAGCAGAGCTGTATGTGTGTAATGTACACGCTCCTGTACTGTATGTGTATTGTGGATGTAGCAGAGCTGTATGTGTGTAATGTACAGGCTCCTGTACTGTATGTGTATTGTGGATGTAGCAGAGCTGTATGTGTGTAATGTACACGCTCCTGTACTGTATGTGTATTGTGGATGTAGCAGAGCTGTATGTGTAATGTACACGCTCCTGTACTGCATGTGTATTGTGGATGTAGCAGAGCTGTATGTGTAATGTACACGCTCCTGTACTGTATGTGTATTGTGGATGTAGCAGAGCGGTATGTGTGTAATGTACACGCTCCTGTACTGTGTGTGTATTGTGGATGTAGCAGAGCTGTATGTGCGTAATGTACACGCTCCTGTACTGTGTGTGTATTGTGGATGTAGCAGAGCTGTATGTGCGTAATGTACACGCTCCTGTACTGTATGTGTATTGTGGATGTAGCAGAGCTGTATGTGTGTAATGTACACGCTCCTGTACTGTATGTGTATTGTGGATGTAGCAGAGCTGTATGTGTGTAATGTACGCGCTCCTGTACTGTATGTGTATTGTGAATGTAGCAGAGCTGTATGTGTGTAATGTACGCGCTCCTGTACTGTATGTGTATTGTGGATGTAGCAGAGCTGTATGTATGTAATGTACACGCTCCTGTACTGTATGTATTGTGGATGTAGCAGAGCTGTATGTGTGTAATGTACACGCTCCTGTACTGTATGTGTATTGTGGATGTAGCAGAGCTGTATGTGTAATGTACACGCTCCTGTACTGCATGTGTATTGTGGATGTAGCAGAGCTGTATGTGTAATCTACACGCTCCTGTACTGTATGTGTATTGTGGATGTAGCAGAGCTGTATGTGTGTAATGTACACGCTCCTGTACTGTATGTGTATTGTGGATGTAGCAGAGCTGTATGTGTAATGTACACGCTCCTGTACTGCATGTGTATTGTGGATGTAGCAGAGCTGTATGTGTAATCTACACGCTCCTGTACTGTATGTGTATTGTGGATGTAGCAGAGCGGTATGTGTGTAATGTACACGCTCCTGTACTGTATGTATATTGTAGGTGTAGCAGAGCTGTATGTGTGTAATGTACACGCTCCTGTACTGTGTGTGTATTGTGGATGTAGCAGAGCTGTATGTGCGTAATGTACACGCTCCTGTACTGTGTGTGTATTGTGGATGTAGCAGAGCTGTATGTGTGTAATGTACACGCTCCTGTACTGTATGTGTATTGTGGATGTAGCAGAGCTGTATGTGTGTAATGTACACGCTCCTGTACTGTATGTGTATTGTGGATGTAGCAGAGCTGTATGTGTGTAATGTACACGCTCCTGTACTGTATGTGTATTGTGGATGTAGCAGAGCTGTATGTGTGTAATGTACACGCCCCTGTACTGTATGTGTATTGTGGATGTAGCAGAGCTGTATGTGTACTTACTGAAGGGACGAAAGGTTTCAACCATGACTTATGAAAAAACCTATGAACCCTCCATGTAGCTGGCGAATCAAGTTCATAAGCAAGCGGGTTTACTACACGCGTGATGACAAAGGGACCCACGTAACGCGGAACCAATATCAAAGACAGAACCTTCAATGTGAGGTTTCTAGAAGACAAATATACCTTCTGTCCCATCCTGTAAGGTTCAGATACTGACAGTCTCCTCCCACTACGCAACTGCAGACGAGCCCCCCCCCCCCCCCCCCCCCCCCGTTGCTTCCAGGTTCTTCTGCACTTCTTCCCATACCCCCTGCAGCGCATCTGTGGCAACATCAGCTGCAGGCACCTGTAACGTCTCAGAGGCCCCTCCGGACGACGACTTTTACTGCATGCACAGACAGAGTTTCTCTTAACAAAGTTGTGGATCTCCTAAGACATGCCTGGCCACCAGTAATGTCTAATACAAAGATCCAGAGTCCCTTGAACCCCTGGATGGCCTGCGAGAACAGATGAATGAGACTCTTCAATGACTCTGAGACACAAGGTCTCTGGTACAAACCATCTGCCCTCCGGCACCCCCCAGGGAGTGTCCTGCTGACAATTTTGTAGATGAGGAACGAGATCAGATTGTACAGCTGCCCCCACCACCATCCCAGGTGCCAAGATATTCTCGGGAGCCACTGTCTCACTTTCCAGCGAACCAAAACTCCGTGAGAGGGGGCGTCTGCCTTTACGTTCTCCTCCCCTGGAATATATGTAACGACGAGGTTAAACCTGGCAAAAACAACGCCCACCTGGCTTGACGAGCTGTGAGTCTCTTAGCATTGGCGAGATATACCAAGTTTTTATGATCAGTATACACGGTAATGGGATGCCTTGCCCCCTCAAGATGGTGACGCCACTATTCTAGAGACCACTTAATCACCAATAACCCACGATTACCTATGTTGTAGTTACGTTCCGCCAAACTGAACTTCCGTGAGAAGAACGCACATGGACTATACCCAGATCTTCCGATGTCTTCCTGAGACAATACAGCCCCCACCTCAGTTGCACCGACCTCAATGAAGAACGGTCGCCTCGCGTCCGGCTATACTAGCACCGAGGCAGCAGTAAACGCCCTTTTGAGACAACTAAAAGCCTCTAGGGCCTCTGGCGACCATCTTACCAAGTCGGCACCCTTCTTGGTAAGATCGGTCAGGGGTTGAGTAACAACAGAATAATTCTTAATTTATGGTAAAAATTTGCCAAACCTAAAAACCGCTGGAGAGCCTTGAGGTTGTCTGGTCTGACCCATTGGGAGATTGCTGCCACCTTCTCAGACTCCATCTGAATCTCCGTGGGTGAAATCACATAACCAAGGAAAGACACTTGTTTAGTACCAAAAATGCACTTCTCCAACTTGACAAAAAGTTGGTACTCACGCAAACGGGTCAGAACCAGCCTCAGGTGCCGCACACGTGAATCCCAGTCTGGGGAGTACACCAGAATGTATATATGACCCAAAATACCCCCAGAAAGTCGTGGAAGACCGCGTTCATAAAATCCTGGAACACCGCGGGGGCATTACAAAGTCTGAAGGGCATGACTAGACATTCAAAATGTCCGAACGAGGTGTTGAACGCAGTCTTCCACTCATGTTCCTTACGGATCCAAATTAAATTGTAAGCCCCCCTTAAGTCCAATTTGGAAAACCAGTGGGCCCCTACCAACTGATTGAATAAATCAGGAATCAGGGGCAAGGAACACTGGTTCTTCACTGTAATTTTATTCAAAGCCTGATAATCCACACAAGGCCTCAATGTCCCATCCTTCTTCTCTACAAAGAAGAGACCTGTCCCGGCAGGGGAACTGGACAGCCGGATATGGTGTTTGGTCAGAGACTCTGAGATATAGGGCTTAAGGGCTTCTTGCTCTCACCCAGACAAATTGAAAATGGCTCCCTTAGGGATGGGACTGTTGGGGATCAGATCAATAGCACAGTCCCACTCCCTATGGGGAGGCAAAGTCTCAGACAGTTTCTTGGAAAATACGTCATGAAAATCAGACAAATACTCAGGAATAAGTATGGTATCCGCTGAACACATGGATATAGTAGCTAAGTGACTATGACAGGACAACCCTCAATGTGTCAATTCCCGAGTAGACCAACCAATTCAGGGATTGTGCAGTGCCAACTAGGGCATACCAAGCACTACATCAACGGACATCCTTTCCATTACCAAGAACGACAGATTCTCAGAATGGAGAACACCCACAGTGACCTGTAAAATGGGAGTCCTCCATTGTACCACCCCTACAGACAGAGGGGTAGAATCAATACTAGTGAAGCGTATGGGAACCTTTAATACCGAGAATTCAGTCATCAGAGGTCTGACAAATCTTAAACTAATCAAATTGGTGGCAGCACCCGAATCAATAAAAGCTTGACCAGACCGAGTGAAATTCCGGAAACCAATCTGACAAGGCACCAACAACTTAGGGGGTACGTGTGATGCTAGGCGATCCTCCCAAAGACCGCCTAGGATCTGAAGTTTTTCCGCTGGTTTGGAGTGATGTTGTAGATACTTTGAGGACAGGTCGCTACACGATGTCCGTCTTTCCCACAATAGAGGCAGAGATGATGAATCATCTAGAACCGTCGCCATTCCTCGGGACTTCGCTGGTCCACTTCCATAGGCTCGGCACCAGAAGTTGGCATTGCAGAAGTGGGAGCGGGTCTGCTGGATTCCCTAGCCTTACAGGCCTGACGTTCCTCTTTTCTAGATCTCAGCCTCCTGTCAGCTTTAACCGGCAATTCCATCGCATCATTGAGTGTCACGGGAGCGGGATGAGAAATGAGTAGATCCTTGACAGCGTCGGACAGTCCCAACAAAATCACATCTTTAAGGGTGCTATCGTTCCAAGAGGTTTCACCTGCATACAGACTAAATTTAGAGCAATAGTCCTCTACCCACTGCTGCCCGTGACGTAAAGACATGAGATGAGATACCTCCAAGTTGCCGAAAAAACAAATCAACTGACTGCAGGCAAGCCAAACTCTCGGGTAAGGAGTAGGCCCATGTCTGGGTGGACCCAGCACACCACCGCCCCGGGAGGACCAGCAACAGCCGCATGGTAACAATACATAGCTATGACAGTAGAGCAGGTTACATAAGATAGTGGTGACGATAGTGACAGAAGTGACATAAGATAGTGGTGACAGTAGTGACAGGTGACATCAGATATTGGTGACGGCAGTGACAAAATAGTGACAGGTGACATCAGATAGTGGTGACAGTAGTGACAGAATAGTGACCGGTGACATCAGACAGTGGTGACAGTAGTGACATAATAGTGACCGGTGACATCAGAAAGTGGTGACAGAATAGTGACAGAATAGTGACCGGTGACATCAGATAGTGGTGACAGTAGTGACAGAATAGTGACCGGTGACATCAGATAGTGGTGACAGTAGTGACAGAATAGTGACCGGTGACATCAGATAGTGGTGACAGTAGTGACAGAATAGTGACCGGTGACATCAGATAGTGGTGACAGTAGTGACAGAATAGTGACCGGTGACATCAGATAGTGGTGACAGTAGTGACAGAATAGTGACCGGTGACATCAGATAGTGGTGACAGTAGTGACAGAATAGTGACCGGTGACATCAGATAGTGGTGACAGTAGTGACAGAATAGTGACCGGTGACATCAGATAGTGGTGACAGTAGTGACAGAATAGTGACCGGTGACATCAGATAGTGGTGACAGTAGTGACAGAATAGTGACCGGTGACATCAGATAGTGGTGACGGTAGTGACATAATAGTGACCGGTGACATAAGATATTGGTGACGGCAGTGACAGAATAGTGACAGGTGATATAAAATAGTGGTGACAGTGACAGAATAGTGACTGGTGACATCAGATAGTGGTGACGGTAGTGACAGAATAGTGACTGGTGACATCAGATAGTGGTGACGGTAGTGACAGAATAGTGACAGGTGACATCAGATAGTGGTGACAGAATAGTGACAGGTGACATCAGATAGTGGTGACAGAATAGTGACCAGTGACATCAGATAGTGGTGACAGTAGTGACAGAATAGTGACCGGTGACATCAGATAGTGGTGACAGAATAGTGACAGGTGATATAAAATAGTGGTGACAGTAGTGACAGGTTTTCTTACTATAGCGTAACCTGACAACATGACCTGTTGGGGGTGCTGAGGACTGGAGTTGAGATACACTGATCTAAAGTAAACTGAATACCCAAAGAAACCCTTAAACTCCTAATTATTCTCCGGGCTGTGTGAGGAGCACATGTCACCTCTAAAGCAGTGAAAGGGTTACAGCTAAAGATGAGCGAGCACCAAAATGCTCGGGTGCTCGTTACTCGAGTCGAGCTTTTCGTAATGCTCGAGAGCTCGTTTCGAGTAACGAACCCCATTGAAGTCAATGGGAGACTCGAGCATTTTTCAAGGTAACCCATGCTCTGCAAAGGGGAGGGTGTGTGATTCACCTGAAAACATCAGAAAGTGATGAAAAGACCACAGAAATGGATAGGGAACAGCAGGAGCAGCATGCATGGATAAATCTGAGGCTCCCAGGTTGCACTTTTAAGCCAAATTGTGGGCAAGAGCCTGGTGGTCCCTCTCCTAACAATTCACTTGGGCCAGACCATGATCAGCAAGGCACACGTGCTGGTACATCTTAGCTAAGCACCACACTAGGTGCAACGAAGACCAATCACCACCTGTGGGTGACACCACTGCCTCTTCTGTGTTACATGCTGGCATTGCTGTCCAATCCCCCCAGGACGCAGTCACGAGCCTGCGTCCACAGCATACTGAAAATTTTTCCCACTGCAGCATCCAGCTGGCCCATCCCAGACGGGGTAAGGCACACCCCTTACCCTTCTCAGTAGTCCACAGCGCACTGAAATTTTTCCCAGCGCAGCGTTCAGCTGTCCTCATGCCATACGCTCGCTTGATAGCCACACCACCCTCATGTCTATTTATAAGTACGCATTGGATGAGGAGGAACAAGAGACACACAACGCTGATGAGAATTGCTGATAAATTAACGTATGATCATAATTCCAATCCCATGCCAACTCCGTCACAAAATTTCATGAACCACAAACGTGGGCATAAAGAGGATTCAGATGCCAGCACTTCTACACATCTCCACAATTCAACAACCCATTCTAAAACAAAAGTTTTTTTCTACCCAGAGTGCAGGTGAACCCCTGAAAGATTTGTGTACCAAGAGTATAGTTGAACCCTTGAAAGATTTGTTTACCAAGAGTGCAGGTAAAAACCTGAAAGTTTTTTTTTAGCGACAGCTCGTACTAGCTTAATGGGATCCAGGTGGCGGTCCACCGACAGGCAAACTACCGCCTGTCCCAGCCCCTGCCTGTCCCCGAGGGGCGTGTTAACCAGTGCCCCAGGGAAAGACAGCATGTACTATGAAGAAATTAGAGTGGCCAAACAAGGCACAGTTTCACCCCACCCAGGACCTCGGCCTCTACCCACACCCTCATTCGGACGCCAATGTCCACGTCCTCGACTCTTACCCCTAAGGGTATTTGGCGTACACTTTAAGCCAGAAATAGACAGTTTAAAATGTGTACAGTCTTGTTATATAGAGCGGATCGAGAGAACACACACTTGGGCCTATTATGCAAATGCTTTCAGCCAAAAACAAATTTAAAAAAAAAATGAGTTTTGTTAGTTCCTATATAGTCTGTGTACACCAGTAGCACTATACTTTATAGCACAGGTAACAGTATGCAGTATACAGCCGGGATGCTTGTGAATGCTTTGTGCACACTACTGCTCCCAGGCAGCCAAACTGATGATGCACAAAAGTGGAGTTGTAGTCCTAAAAAGGATTGTTGGGTTCCAAAAATTCCAGTTCCATGCCACCTCCGTCACAAAGTTTCATGAGCCACAAACGTGGGCATAAAAGGGGACTCAGATGCCAGTACTTCTACACATCTCCACAATTCAACAACCCATTCTATAGCTAAAGTTTTTTTTTACCCAGAGTGCAGGTGAACCCCTGAAAGATTTGTGTATCAAGAGTATAGGTGAACAGCTGAAACATTTGTGTATCAAGAGTATAGGTGAACAGCTGAAACATTTGTGTACCAAGAGTATAGGCGAACCCCTGAAAGATTTGTGTACCAAGAGTATAGGCGAACCCCTGAAAGATTTGTGTACCAAGAGTATAGGCAAAACCCTGAAAAAGCGGTGTACCAAAAGTATAGGTGCAGCCCTGAAAAATTTGTCTTTTTTTTCATTTTACTCCACTTAGAATTTTTTAAAAGTTTTTCAGTACATTATATGGTATATGAAATAGCACCATTGAATAATACAACTCGTCCCGCAAAAAACAAGGCCTTATACAGCGCCGTCGATGGATAAATGATGGAGTTACGATTTTTTAAAGGGGGAAGGGGGAGGAAAAAACAAAAATGTAAAAAAGGGGGCCGCGTCATTAAGGGGTTAACTAGACCATGCTAAGGGAGTGAACGTTTTATATTCCCAGAATTACTGTTGGGGGGGGGGGGGGGGGGGGGGAGAGAATCACCAGGCCAGCAGTCTTATCTGTGCTATAGAGGTCTCATACCTGCCATTCACACATAAGTCCTCGGGAATAATTTAGTCCTCCATTGGACGTGTCAAAAGTTGTTATAAATTTAGATTCCCAAGTTCTTCTTTGGATTTGTGACTTGAAACCACCCTTCAATATCAAAAGTGATACACTGACTGTAGTTTCTTATATTTAGGGACTCTATAGTGACAGAGTATGTTCCATTGGCTTGGCGTATAGCCAACGTGGTGCCGATAGTGTTAGAGTAATACATTTCTATCTATTTTCCATCTTGTATGCTTCAGCCTGTCATATTATACTGTTGCATTTTCCTTTATGAGAACTGCAGATATTACATCTAGTACAATCTTGCTTAGTCAGAATATCCCATTCTGACCAGTACTTTGAGACAAAGGAAGCAGACTAGACAACCTGGAATGCTATCAGCGCCTGTCCCCCACGAGAAGACCATTTTACAGAACTCATGAGAAATAGTTCCACTTGGTCTGAGAGAAGTCCTGCCTGACAACTAAGACGTCACTGTTCTTGTTAAGTTTTAATAAGCAATGATAATAAATGAATTACAATAAATTATAATTATTAGAAGTGAGGCCTGTTCTAGGCTCATTGTAAATGTATTTGTATATATACTTCTGCTTGTTAATGGAATAAACAGAAAAACTTAAATCACACTAGGAAACAAGTGTGGTTATTTGATTCAAGGAGTACTCCATTCTACTGTTATTTTAGAAGATTTGAAGCACCCAAAATATACCTGAAGCGTTATTTTCGCTACCAATAATCGCCCTGCACACAACTGCGCATGTGCACTCCTTTCAAAAACATTTCTCGCAGTATAATCCCCCTACTCCCCTACCGGCTATCCAATCCGCACTCATCATTCTTTCTTTTAACAGTGCAGCTAGAACTTCGTTCCTGACATCTCCGGTAAACCTACTAACTTTCCCATTTCATTTTCCTTGCTCTTGGCAAAACACTCTTTCCAGCTGTTAGCGCTGCATCCCCAAAATGACCTCCCAACACATGTGATTGGCCAAGTCTCATACCATGCGTCTAAAGCAACCAGGTACCAGAAGTTGTTCCACTACCCCACCTCTAATTTTTGTGACTCTAAATAACATATAATTCATTGCAAAGTGAGGAAAATGATTCTCTGACCCTGGATCTTGGGGGACACATACAATAGACACATTTTCCAAAGCATTTTTTAAGGTGGAGCCGTTAATTTGTGCAGACTCAAACTTACCCTGAGTCACCCCAAGATCAGAGATACAGGGTTCTGAAATTAATTCAACCCTGCAAAAGGAAATGTATTAGTTATAAATGGGGTGTGGACGATGCTGTCAGAAGCAACATTGCTAGGTCCTGCAGTACAGTCCCGAGCACTGCAGCATGACACTTTAGCCCATAAGTCCCAGAATCCTCATGGGATGTGCAAATAACGAGCAGTGACTGCTATACGTGCACTCCATGGGCTCGGAACATGTAGAACTGTGGGCTGCAATATGTCCTGGAGCATGACACTCTCAGCAGACAAGTGGGTCTGCTTGGCTTTGAACAGTGCACTCTGATCCACCCTGGATCCTTATCTCATAACCTGTGTTGGACCTGAATTCTTTCCTCCAGGTATGTGCCCCAGGGTTAGTGCTACGGCAAGTGGGTCCCACAGGAACAGACGTCTCCTCTGTGATGATGTACCTCCCCACACTCCCAGCAGACAAATGGGACTGCTTGGGTCCGAACAGTGAACTCTTGATATCTGGCATGTTAAAGGAGATGTCCCGCGCCGAAACGGGTTTTTTTTTTTTTTAAACCCCCCCCCCGTTCGGCGCGAGACAACCACGATGCAGGGGTTAAAAAAACCACCCGCACAGCGCTTACCTGAATCCCGGCGGTCCGGCGTCTTCATACTCACCTGCTGAAGATGGCCGCCGGGATCCTCTGTCTTCATGGACCGCAGGGCTTCTGTGCGGTCCATTGCCGATTCCAGCCTCCTGATTGGCTGGAATCGGCACGTGACGGGGCGGAGCTACACGGAGCCCCATAGAGAAGAGGAGAAGACTCGGACTGCGCAAGCGCGGCTAATTTGGCCATCGGAGGGCGAAAATTAGTCGGCACCATGGAGACGAGGACGCCAGCAACGGAGCAGGTAAGTATAAAACTTTTTATAACTTCTGTATGGCTCATAATTAATGCACAATGTACATTACAAAGTGCATTATTATGGCCATGCAGAAGTGTATAGACCCACTTGCTGCCTCGGGACAACCCCTTTAAGAGCTCACCTGAGCGAGAAATGCATAGGAAGGTTGTTTTATTGGTCTGTGTTTGGTCCCAAATTTTTATAGATAAAGTCTGATATGTTACACTGAAGTTGTAGAACCTTTTCCATGTGATCACAGCTGTATATTACTGTGTGCGACTCTTCCTAGTATATATGATAGTATAGTCATGAGATGGATGGTGGGACTCCCTTGCTGGGCTCAGGGGTGTAATACGGTGCTTAAAATCATCTATGAAAGAATAATTTTCACAAACATAAAATGTCCTAACAGATTCCACAAAGTCCGGGCTCCGCAGTGATTCTCCCCTCACTACTTATACACATAATGGGTACCAGCTCTCCCTCATCCCCATCAGTTCTGAGGAAACATCATCCAAAGGAAGAAGAAAGATCGGCCCAAACACAAACATGTAAGTTATACAAGTAAACTTTTATGAACAGTCAGACACAAGTTTAGAGACGCAGTTATATGTATCAGTGTGAAATATTCTATGTACACGGCTGATATAAAGGTGGGATATCTGGATTATATTTGTTTCTGGATTACAGATATTTATTGGTAATTACATACATTTCTTATTCATCACTTACTGCTCTGAATTGCTTCCCTTTTCTTGTGTATGACATGTCACTTTACTTTTAACTTTTTTTTTGTACAGTTTGACAAAACAGGCTTTAAAAATAGCTTCTCCCCGGTGTGAACTTTTTGATGCCTCAAAAAATTTGATTTGTAAGTAAAACATTTCCCACATTCTGAACATGAAAACGGCTTCTCTCCTGTGTGAGTTCTCTGATGTGTAATGAGCTCCGATTTCACTGCAAAACATTTCCCACATTCTGAACATGTAAACGGCTTGTCACCTGTGTGAATTCTCAGATGTTTAGCAAGGACAGATTTAATTGCAAAGCATTTCCCACATTTTGAACAAGAAAATGGCTTCTCTCCCGTGTGACTTCTTTGATGATCAATAAGTTGTTGTTTCTGTGTAAAACATTTCCCACATTCTGAACATGAAAATGGCTTCTCCCCTGTGTGTCTTCTTTGGTGTACAAGAAGACTTGCTTTCGAGCCAAAACATTTCCCACATTCTGAACATGAAAACAGCTTTTCTCCTGTGTGACTTCTTTGATGATCAATGTGTTGCTGTTTCTGTGTAAAACATTTCCCACATTCCGAACAAGAAAACAGCTCTTCTCCTCTGTGACGTCTCTGATGTTTAACAAGAAAGGATTTTTCTCTAAAACATTTCCCACATTCTGAACATGAAAATGGCTTCTCTCCTGTGTGAATTCTCTGATGTATAATAAGATTCGATTTCAGTGTAAAACATTTCGCACATTCTGAACAAGAAAACGGCTTCTCCTCTCTGTGAATTCTTTGATGCTTAACAAGAACCGATTTCATTGCAAAACATTTCCCACATTTAGAACAAGAAAACGGCTTCTCTCCTGTGTGAGTTCTTTGATGATCAATAAGTTGTTTTCTCTGTTTAAAACATTTCCCACATTCTGAACATGAAAATGGCTTCTCTCCTGTGTGACTTCTTTGGTGTACAAGAAGAGTTGCTTTCAAGCCAAAACATTTCCCACATTCTGAACATGAATATGGCTTCTCCCCTGTGTGACTTATTTGATGTACAAGAAGACTTGCTTTCATACTAAAATGTTTACCACATTCTGAACATGAAAATGGCTTCTCCCCAGTGTGACATTTCTGATGTTGAATTAAATTTGATTTCTGAGTAAAATGTTTCCCACATTCTGAACATGAAAACGGCTTCTCTCCTGTATGAATTCTCTGATGTATAACAAGATATGATTTTGCACTGTAACATTTTGCACATTCTTTACATGAATACACCTTAACCCCCGTGTGAGCTTCCTGATGTTCTCCTTTTCTGTGACTTTTCTTATCTGACTGCTTATCAGTCTGTGATGAATCAGAAGATGGGACCTGTATAAGAGGATCAGATGATGGATCTTTGCTGTGAAGGGCTGAGGAGATATCTGGGATAATGGCAGGTTCTTCATATGTATCTTGTGTGATACCACAATCCTCTGCTTTAAAATCTGCAGATATCAGACGTCCCTCTGAGCTCCCGATACCGTCAGCTGCCAAGAATAAAGTTGATTATTCTTTAACACCATAAACCTTAAAAATTATACTAATATTTTATAACATTTCTATACAAATTGATAGTGATGTAGCAAAAGGTAATTATCATCTACGGATACTTTTACACAGGCTGACAGTTGCTAGAGTAATCAATCAAGAGCCATTATGGATGACTTTCAATGCATTTAAACTCAAGTCCTGACAGAGCAAGTGAGTGAGAATCGCTCACTTGTCAAAGTTACTTGGTTTGCAGCTCACTTAATTGCTGAGTGATTGTCAGTGCAGAAAACACTGGCAAAAACTGCACATGTGAATCAGGACTTACAAGTAGCGCACATTGGAGGATGATGGGGGGCAATGGAAGAGAATGGGTGCTGTTAGGGGACATGGTGGGATGATGGAACTGCTTGGATATAGACATGTATGATATCTTTTGGTATTTAAAGTTTGCTCTTGGGCCCATAGGACTCTAGTTACGCCACTGATAGAGGTCACAATACTAATTGAGGCCACAGAGGGAGTCACATTACATAATAGGGGCACAGAGTGGGGCACTATTACTCAGTGGGACCACATTGGGTATATTATTGGGGAGCACTGAAAAGTTCACTAATGGTGGCAGCAGCTTAACGGGGAGAGTGGGCAGAAGCAGGTTTTGGCTGAAAAATCTCAGTGGCAAATATTAAATAAATTTATCCCAGTAGAGGAAGAGAGGGGGGGGGGGGGCAGGTGGCATTTTGAGTTTTGCTTTGGCCCCCATGGGTTCTTTGTACGCCCCTGCTTCTACTCACAGCCTGCTCACTTCATAGTTCCCTGTCATGGTGCAAGCTCTGCTCCGTAGACCTGCAATTGGGCTGGGACACATCTGTAAAATGTGCCCTTAATGCGCTCATCTGAAGCTGGTCATAAAGGGGAAAATACAGTTCCTGGTCTGTATAAATTCACAGAGCGTGCTCTATTTATGTACTGAGCTTCGTTCTGGTATTGCATCTATGTACTGAGCTTGGTGATGGTGCTGTATTTATGTACTGATCCTGGTATTGCACCTATGTTCTACAAACTTGGTTCAAGCACTGTAATTATGTTATGACCTTGCTTCTGCTGCTGTATTCATGTATTGAGCTTGACTCTGGTGCTGTATTCATGTATTGAGCTTGACTCTGGTGCTGTATTCATGTATTGAGCTTGACTCTGGTGCTGTATTCATGTATTGAGCTTGACTCTGGTGCTGTATTCATGTATTGAGCTTGACTCTGGTGCTGTATTCATGTATTGAGCTTGACTCTGGTGCTGTATTCATGTATTGAGCTTGACTCTGGTGCTGTATTCATGTATTGAGCTTGACTCTGGTGCTGTATTCATGTATTGAGCTTGACTCTGGTGCTGTATTTATGTATTGGTTCTGGGGCTAGATTTCCTGTTAAATAGATAAACAAGCATGAAAAGGACACATTGTGGCCGGTCACACACAAGCAGACCATGCCCACCGACTGTGGCAACTTGCCATGCAATTATGGCAGTATTTTGTTTGGTCAACTACACCGCATGTTTCAAGCCTTAGGATGTGTTCCCACATGGCAGATTTTGGTGTGGACCAGCATCAAAATCCATACTATATTGTGTGGATTCGGACACATCTGCAGCGGATTTCACCCTTTCAATTGAAGGAGTGAACTTTGATGCAGATCCACATCAAAATACGCACCGGTGGTGCAGACTGAAACTCAGAATGTGATGCAGTTTTATTGCAGCGTTTCCTCAGCAAAAAGTCCACTATGTGTGAAACCACCTTTATGTTGGGTCACTGGACTATATTCCTGCCCCCAGGCTAAAATTTGCCAGCCCCTGAGCTGCCATAAGATATTATGTGGGGGACTATTATAAGAGCCCCAGGGGATGGTGTTGGAGGATCAAACCTGGGACCTCCTGCGCTCTAGTCAGTGGCTCTCACTAGTGAGCCATCCAGCCTTGGACAGTTCCCCTACATCAGTGTTCCCCAACTCCATTCCTCAGGGACCGCCAACAGGTCATGTTTTCAGGATTTCCTCAGTATTGCACAGGTAATGTAATTATTGTCGGTGCCTCAGACATTGCCACAGGGGTTCTTGCTATAGGATATCCTGAAAACATGACCTGTTGGTGGTCCCTGAGGACTGAAGTTGGGGACCCCTGCCCTACATGACTCTAGCCTTGTTCTTTGTTTCCTGCTAGTCTAGTTCTTGCCTTCCTTTGCTGGCCCTGCCCTGCCACTAATTAGGATTTCCTATAAAAGCCTGACCCTGCCTCAGATTCAGCGTGTGATGATTGTGCTCCAACCTTCAGTTCTACCTGCTCCTCTGTTATTAAACTGAGACCTCCTAAAACAGACTTCTGGCTTCCATTCTGACAATGCTACCCATCTTCTCCTTTTATACCGTGACACGAGACCTCCCGTTGCTGACCCCTGGCTCTTTCCTGACTACTGTCCAGACCTGCTACTGCTACACCTGAGGCTCCAACCCAATGTCTGAAACTGCTACATGGAGTTTTTATTGGGGGGTGGAGAGCAGAATGGCCAGCGGGAAGCAGAGTAACCGCCAGTGACCACTGGGGAAGCTCCTTAAAGGGATCCAACCCACCCCGAGATAATTCCTACTGCTAGTGTGCAGAGTGCTGGCGATCACTGACTTGGCTCAGGACATATTAATATCTTTAATCGACAGGCAGGCAGCAGCCAGCGGGGGCCTCTGTAACCATTTATCCTGCCCTGATGGCCGTCCGGCCGTTAGACTCTTCCTGATTCTGAACAAACTCTTTGGAGCCATTAGAGAACACATCTGTAAGCCGTTACTTTATCTCCAACCCCCTTATAATCGGCTCAGACGTTATATTAGGATGAAACTACTCGGAATCTGTTTCCCAATTGTGCCCATTTATGGCAACTGGAAGAGTATTACGGTGAGATCACACACTGCGGGATTGTATAATCTACAGTACAATGTAAGGGAGTGGGATTCTAAGAAACCGCATTCACTCCCAGCTGAGAGATAAGATGTGACACCTGCAATATGATTCATCTGGTCGGCCATATTCAGATGGCTGAGTGCGAGTTGTGCCTGAGAACTCGCATTGGACATCACATGGACACATATGGACTGTGTGCTGCCCCATGCTGGCAGGCAGTAGACATTACATGTCCGATTCTGGTCCGGGAATCAAACCAGAATAGGACATGCTGGGAGTTTTTTCAAGTGAAACACGTAAAAACACCTTCATGTTAACAGTCTAATTGGCTATAAAGGGTCTAAGTGCGATCTATGTAATACATGGACAGACGTCAGATGGGAAATAGTGTCTGTCTGAATGGGATCTTCATGATGCTCAGCACCTCGGTGTCTTCCTCCCACATCTCTCTCAAATAAGAGCTCAGTGATTGAGATTTACATGAAACTGTACAAAGGCTTTCCTGACACCCAGATAGGTGATATCCACGAACCACTTTCATCCACTACTTCTGTGAAGGGGAATGCATTGTGGCTTGCAGTTTGCCCCCCGCCCCGACATTTACAAGAGCCCAAACTCACTGGGCTTCATGTAATTGTAGGGTCACGGCAAACTGCGATAAAACCGTACTGACCGCCATTACATCCCAATGAGAAGAGTATTGTGGTCAGAGTCTCCATGTAGCCATAGCCGTACTGGTGACCCCTTCACCAATTTAGAGGGGTTCAACAAACTACCAATATGAAACTAAGAGAACAATAAAGGCGGACAATGATATTTCATTGGCCATTTGTTACGTAGGGTTTGTGGATCCACTGTGTTGTCCTACGGGCAGGACAGACTGCTCACATCAAGGTGAAGACTGAGCAAATGTGTAGACTCTGTACACAGGACAAGGATGGGCCTTACCCTGAGCTTGGATGGGCTAGAGATCCCTTGCCTGGAGATATTCCTGGAGGTGAAAAGATCCAGGCCTCCTCTCCTAAACCCCGATTCCTAGACCTCCCTACCTACCTGGTGAGGATGGGAATCAAGAGTCAGATGCACTGAGCCAAGCAGATATGCAGGAGTGGATGTAAGGTGAAACCCGGAGACAGTCTTGTGCAGAGATACAGGGAATAGAACAACAAACAAGAACCCTGCAGCAAAACACACAGGGAGCTGGGACCACCACAAGGACACAGTATAAACTAGTAAAGGACACACAAAGAACTGAGTGCAGACAGGATAGCAGCACCAGCAGCTTGCATGCAGGAACACAGGGAATTAACACTACCACCAAGCATTGTGGGTAAGGTCTGGGGGGTTGAAATAGGAAGCCGATTGCAAATCCCAACAGGCTGGGTAGAAGAGCTAGGCACGGTAACCCTGTGAATGCTGAAAGAAACAAAAGCAGACTCAGGAGACAGGACGACGCCTCGGTCTGCTGGACCTAACATCACAATCACTCACAAGTCCCACCAAGCAGGATTTCTACACTGTAGATACAACCTAGCAGCTCTCACTGGTGATGCCAGATCCCTCCTCATCCGGTCCTGCAGGCACTAAATGCAAAGCGGAGGAGGAGCTGGTGGTGATAATTTGGGGGACGGATGTAGCATGGGCGAAGGCACCTCTCCAGCCCTGCACCGACGCATAATACTGTAGATGTAAGGCTGTTGGGGCAGAGATCTTCTGTAGCCACATTCTCCTGCTGCTGTTTGATACAGCAACTGTCCGCGGTGCAGTCGCTGACTAGTGTCACTGTATTAGCGATACATAGCAGCCATTAGTAAAATGTGTATTGCTGACATGTTCTGATTATACAATTATAAATTGACTTTAATCAACAATTGCATCGTGGGTGGGCGACTTATCCACTAATCCAACTAGCGCAGTTTTCTGCCTGGCCGGTCCTTACTCCGTAGAAGCACCAGTGGCACGTGCCATACTACCTACCCAGCTAAGATCTTGCTAAATATGTGCATTACCTGGTGATGTGAGCGGCTGGCGGGTCTCCATCATGGCCTCCTTGTACAGATCTTTGTGTCCTTCTAAATACTCCCACTCCTCCATGGAGAAATAGACAGCGACATCCTGACACCTTATAGGAACCTGACAACACAATATACAGTCATCACTCAGAAGCCTCCAGTACTGTTACTGTATAATGTCCCAGCATTCCCTGCAGCGTCACCTCTCCAGTCAGCAGCTCAATCATCTTGTTGGTGAGTTCTAGAATCTTCAGTACCTTGATATCCTCATGTATCAGCGGGTGAGGTGGGGGCCCCATGATTGGGCTCAGGGGTCTTCCCCATCCATCACACACAGGGCCCCGACAGCCATCACTAGAGGTCTTCTTTACTACTGTGTAATCCTGTATATGTGGAGACATTAATAAATATCACTACAGGCATTTCCAGAGTCCATCCCCTCCCCAGTGACATCATCAGTCATTACCATAGATAAGAATGATGTAATGTGACATCATCTGAATAGCTCCTCTCTCCAGTGACATCATCTGTTATTACCATAGCTAAGAATGATATGTGACATCATCAGAATCTCTCCCCTCTCCAGTGACATCATCTGTTATTACCATAGATAAGAATGATGTAATGTGACATCATCAGAGTCTCTCACCTCCCCAGAAAGCTGGAAGAGTATCTCTAGGGTAAGATTTAATACACTCTCCGCCATCTTGTTTCTGTCGTTCTCCATCTTTGATGAATGAATCCTGTAGGGATCTGAATGGAAAAAATGTAAACCGATGTAAAAACCACAAAAAAAAAAAACAAAAAAAAAAATTAAAATAAATTAACTGGAGATAATAAGGAGAAACATTTTAAAGTATTTATTCTATTAGTTAATATTGCTTCACAGCCCGTGTCCTTCCTGGTTTCTGCTGACCAGGACATGTGACTGCTGCAGCCAATCACTGGCTATAAAAGGGTCACTGCTGTAACCAGTGATTGGCTGCAGCAGTCATATGTCCTAGCCAACAGCAACAAGAAAGGACAGATTGGTAATGTAGCAAATCATGGGAAAACCCCTTTAAGTAGTTATTAAAGGGAACCTGTTTTGGAACCTTTATGAAGCCTGAACTACAGGCAACACAAAATCCCAACAGGGTTCTCCTCACCCGGATCAGTTGGACTGATAATCGACTCAGGCAGGGAGAAGCCAGCAGCGATCGCCCCACTGACTCTTCTGCAAGTTTAGAGCTGCTTTTTACAGGGTTTTCTCTGAGCGCTACAGTGTTTTAGCGCACAATATACCGTATATTCTGGCGTATAAGACGACCCCACAACTGTCACCTTATACACCAGGAATACAGTGTCAAAAAAAAAAAATCATTTCTCACCTTCCCCAGCGTTCTGCAGCGCTGCTGCAGGCTGTTGCTCCCTCCTGGTCCCCGGCAGAGCATTGCTTTCTGGACGCAGGGCCGTCAGCCAATCACAGCCATTCAATGACATCATTAAATGGCTGTGATTGGCTAAAACACACGTGCCTTCAGCCAATCACAGCCATTCAATGACATCATTGAATGGCTGCGATTGGCTGACAGAGTGTGTTAGCCAATCACAGTATTAGCTTTCTGGAGGCGGGGATTTCAAGCCCTGCGTCCAGAAAGCAATGCTCTGCCGGGGACCAGGAGGGAGTGACAGCCTGCAGCAGCGCTGCAGAACGCCGGGGAAGGTGAGTAATGATTTTTTTTTTTGACACTTTCTCTTTTTTGTATTACCGGCGTATAAGACGACCCCCGACTTCAGAGCAGATTTTTCGGGGTTCAAAAGTCGTCTTATACGCCGGTATATACGGTAGATGTCTGCAATGTACATGCGTGTTGGGATGTATGTGTGACATCGGCCAGCAGAATCCTCCGGACAGCCTCCCGGTAACCCTTTTCCACCAAAGGACGTAAACGTACGTTCTGGCAGAGGGGTACTTTATGCAACAGGACGTAGAGTTATTTCCTGAGGATAGCGCGAGATTATAAGATAGCCAGCCTCCTGCAACAGCGGGGGTGCAACGGGACTGCGACTCCGCTGTTAACTCCTTCCCTGCTGCAATTTACTTAGAAAAAGATAAAAAATAATGTGATGTAAAAAAAATGTAAACACCTTTTTTTGTGCTTTTTCCCATATATTTTTTCAAATTAAAATCCCAATAATTTGGTATCGCAGTATCCATAATGACACATTCAATAAATTGAACATGCTTTTTATCCTGCACGGCAAAAGGCGTAAACACCCCCTTCCCCCAAAAAACTGAGGCAAAATGCTTATTTTTATCATTTTCTCCTCCCCAAAAAAATTAAATAAAAGTGATCAAAAAAGCCGTATCTACCTAAAAATGATACCAATAAAAATTACAGCTCGTCTTGAAAGATTAAGCCCTCACTGAGCTCCGTCAAATGAAAAAAGTTAGAAAACTTTGAATGCAGCGATATAAAAGAAAAAAAAGTGTGATACCTACCCGATAAATCGGGTTTCCAGGAGTCTCCACGACAGCACCACCTGAGATCGCCTCCTCCTGTGAGGCTTTTTCCATACTGCTGCCTTGCATATCTGCTCCACGGATGCCGAGCTATGCTCGGCCCATGAGGTCGCTATTGCCCTCATGGAATGGGCTTTAAGAGCTGAGGGGGCCTCCTTCCCCAATGTCTTATATGATTCGCTAATGGCCAGGCGAATCCACCTGGCTATAGAGCTTTTAGCTGCTTTCTTCCCCTTGTTAGGGCCTGAGAACTGGACAAACAGGTTGTCGTCCTGCCTCCATGGGCTTGTAGCCTCGATGTACGTCAGGACCGCTCTTCTGACGTCTAAGCAATTTAGGGCTCGTTCTCTCTCGTCTTTTGGGTGATTATAGAACGAGGGGATTACTATGTTCTGGGCCCTATGGAATGGGGATACTACTTTAGGCAAGAAGGTCGGGTCCATTTTGAAGACTAATTTGGTGTCTGTAATTTTGAGGAGCGGGTGGCGGATGGATAGGGCTTGTAGCTCGCTGACCCGTCTGGCTGAGGAAATGGCCACTAGGAAAATTGTTTTAACTGTGAGCATTTTTATTGAGAGCCCCTCAATTGGTTTGAAGGGTTCCCCTGACATGGCCCCCAAGACTAAATTCAGATTCCAGTCTGGGCATATGTTGGTGGATCTAGGTCGCAGCCTATCTGCCGCAGTCAGGAATCTACTGATCCACCTGTCCCCAGCTAGCTTAGTGTCAAATAGGGTGCTAAGGGCTGCCGTTTGGACCCTTAGGGTGCTTGGGGGCGAGGCCCATATCCAGGCTCTCCTGCAGAAAGTGCAGGATCAATGGGATGTCCGCACCGCTGCTCGAGGAGTCTCTCTCCTGTTTCCAAGAGATAAACCTCTTCCAGATTTTCTGGTATATGCGGTTGGTTGTCTCTTTTCTACTTGCCATTAGCGTCCTGACTACCTTGTCCGAGAATCCCCTGCCCCTCAGTATGGATTCTTCAGTAACCAAGCTGTTAAATGGAGTCTGCTTATGTTGGGGTAGTTCAGGGGCCCCTGCGTTAGGAGATTCGCTTGAGCCGGAAGGGTGACTGGCTCCTGGATGCTCAGGTTCTTTAGGAGGCTGAACCAGCTCCTTCTTGGTCAAAAGGGAGCCACCAGGATAAGGTTGCACGCCTGTGACCTGAAGTGCTGCAGCACCCTTGGGATTAATGGAATTGGGGGAAAGGCGTACGCCAGTTCTCCTCCCCAATCCTGGCTCAGGGCGTCCACCGCTGTTGGCTGGTCCTCCTGTCTGAGGGAGAAGAAGTTCTCCACCTTGGCATTTTGTTTTGACGCGAACAGGTCCAGTTGTGGGAGACCCCATTTGTCCGTCACAATCCGGAATGCCTCCTGGGATAGAGACCATTCCCCTGGGTCTAAACGCCTTCGGCTGAGAAAGTCTGCCCTCTGATTCAGGGATCCCTTCAAGTGTACTGCCGATAATGCGGCCCTCCGCCCAGCGAAATATTCTTTGTGTGATGCTCTGTAGAGCTGGCGACCTCATGCCCCCCTGGTGCCGAATATGGGCCACTGCTGTGGTGTTGTCCGATAGCACTCTTATGTGCTGGTTTTTTACAGTGTCCCCCAGGTGCTGTAGGGCCTTCCAGATCGCCTGTAGTTCTCTGTAGTTTGTGGACTGGTGTTTCATCCCCAGCGGCCATGGGCCCTGTAGGAGCTTGTCTCCGACGTGCGCCCCCCACCCCCAGGAGCTTGCATCCGTCGTGACCTGCACAGCCTTGATTCAATATCCAGTGGACCCCCCTTCGTAGATTTCCCGGGGACGTCCACCAGCACAAGGATATTTTCACCGAGTTCTTGATCTGCATTCTCCTTTCTAGTGAGGATTGCCTGCCGTCCCATGCTGAGAGAACTGCTGCTTGCAGAGGTCTTGTATGCGCCTGTGCCCATGCTACCCCCGGGATGCATGACGTTAGACTTCCCAGGAGGGACATAGCCTCCCGGATTGAGCATGACCGTCTCCGAATGAAGGATTCCACCATCTGTCGCATTTTCTACACTTTTGACTCGGGGAGGAAGGAGCACTGAGCTTCTGAGTCGAGTGTTATGCCTATCCTCACAGAAAAGAACTTTACTGATAATTAAAATTTAACTTTTATTCTTATATAACTAAAAAGGAGCCATATATGTACATACATAGAGAAAATTTACTATTAAAATTTTTTTTCAAAACACTGTGTTGTGTTTGGATACGCACTCGTGGTGATTAATACTTGTTTGTTTCCAAATATGAAACCACTTTATTTTTGTTTTTATACCCACACAAAACTGCACAGAACTTGGTGCTGTGCATTTTGTGCATAGGCACCCTTTACTATGCTGGTAACAATCAGTCTATCAATTTGTAAATTTTACTCTCTTTGTGGTATCTTAGATTTTCGTTAGGTAGTTGTGGTATAACCCCCTCCCTACACATTTATTCTTGGAAGCAGGTTATTTTAACAAGTGGAGCTTTGGTCTATTTATTCCATATAAAGTTCCATCATTATTCCATCAACGCGTTTCTATAACATGAGATGTGTGTGTTATTTCATCAGGATGGAAGCAGTCTGGTTTATAATAACCTTTATGATGTTATTAAATTAATATGCTCCGGTCCATATTAATTGGGATATGGATTGCTTCTTTATTGTCTGTTTTTTGGGGACTTTAAATATGTTTGCTGGTTTTACTTGAACCACCTATGTTAATCAGAATAGACAATGATTATATGCATTAGTTTAAATTTGGTGATCACATCAGATGCCTATTTTAATACCCATTAACACCATTAGCTGAGCATTACGCTATCCAACCTAAGCCCACATTTACGGGGCTAATTATATGCATCAGCTGTTTGGTGATAAAATAGGCATCTGATGTAAGCACCTATTAAAGGGGTTGTCCCGAGGCAGCAAGTGGGTCTATACACTTCTGTATGGCCATATTAATGCACTTTGTAATGTACATTGTGCATTAATTATGAGCCATACAGAAGTTATAAAAAGTTTTATACTTACCTGCTCCGTTGCTGGCGTCCTCGTCTCCATGGAGCCGACTAATTTTCGGCCTCCGACGGCCAAATTAGCCGCGCTTGCGCAGTCCGGGTCTTCTCCTCTTCTCTATGGGGCTCCGTGTAGCTCCGCCCCGTCACGTGCCGATTCCAGCCAATCAGGAGGCTGGAATCGGCAATGGACCGCACAGAAGCCCTGCGGTCCATGAAGACAGAGGATCCCGGCGGCCATCTTCAGCAGGTGAGTATGAAGACGCCGGACCGCCGGGATTCAGGTAAGCGCTGTGCGGGTGGTTTTTTTAACCCCTGCATCGGGGTTGTCTCGCGCCGAACGGGGGGGGGGGGGGTTTAAAAAAAAAAAAAAACCCGTTTCGGCGCGGGACATCTCCTTTAACACCGTTAGCTGAGCACTACACTATCCACATTAAGCCCACATTTATGGGGCATATAGAGTAGAGAGTTAGCTACTCTCTACACTATATGCCCCATAAATGTGGGCTTAATGTGGATAGTGTAGTGCTCAGCTAACTGTGTTAATAGGTATTCACATCAGAAGGCTATTTTATCACCAAATTTAAACTGACTATAATTAGGATGTCGTCCAGGTACGGGACTATCAGAATCGACCTCTGCCTTAGGTAGGCTGCAACCTCCGCCATGATTTTCGTGAAGATGCGGGGTGCTGAGGAGATTCCAAAGAGCAGGCATCTGAATTGGAGAGGTCTTGTCCTCTTGCCCATCTCTAGCGCGAACCTTAGGTACTTCCTTGAGTCCCTGTGGATTGGTATGTGAAAATAGGCGTCTTTCAGGTCGATCGATGCCATGTAGGCACCCTTGGGGATCAACCCTACTGCTGAAGTGATTAATTCCATCCTGAACTTCCGATATTTGACGAAAACGTTCAGGGGTTTTAGATTTATTATCATGCGTGAGCCTCCGCCAGGTTTTTTTTATTAGGAAGAGTCTGGAGTAATGCCCCCAGGTCTCCTCTCTCTGTGACATGAAGGATACTGCTTTTAGACGTTGTAGGTCCTGTACCGCCTGCTGGAGCGGGTGCAGTTGTTGCGCTGGACCTCGGGTTGTAATGTATCTTCTCCTGGGGAGGGATACCAGCTCGATTCGGTATCCCTGCTGCAGGATCTCCGGGATCCACGGGCTCCTGCAAATTGAGGCCCATCGATTCGCGAAGCTCCGCAGCCTCGCCCCCACTGGGATGGCGTCAGGGCTTCTGCTTGGCTGGATCCCCCTGGTGCGGGTTGAAGAGGAAGTTCTTCCCTCTGCCCCCCTTGGGGTAACTTCAGCGGCCCGTCTTGCCTTTGCCTCTACACGGTTCCGGCTGTTGTGCTGGGGCCCGGAAGAAGGTCCTCCCTTTACGCTGTTTTTCTTCTGGGAATCCTTTCTTTTTATCTGACGCTTTTTCTAGGATCTTGTCCAGATCCGGACCAAAGAGGAACTGGCCGTGAAAGGAGAGCGAGCATAATTTATTTTTTGATGTCAGGTCACCCGACATCAGCACTCATTGCTTGTTACTGGTGCTGCAGACACTCTTGGGGCAGTAAGCCAATACCCACTGAATGGCTCTTACTCACTCAGTGCCATCTTCTCTCAGGTTCCTTTTAAATTCCTTCCTTTTTTTTTTTTAATCTGGCGCCTTTAATTTTAAGCTCTGTCCCCTCCGAGCGCCGGCCGCGCTTGCCGCGATGACATCATCGCGTTAGTCACATGGCGCGGCGCCCTGCTCCCCTCCCTGCTCGTTAAGGGGAGGCAGGAAGCGCCGCACTCGTTCCTAAGCCGGCGCTGAGGAGAGCTGGAGCCCCGCATTGAACCCCTCATGGGCCGCCGCGGGAGGAACCTGGCCCGGGGGAACCACCCCATGTGGCGTCCCGGGAGCCGCTCTGCAGGTAGGAAGGACAGGCTGGACCACTGCCCTCCGATCGCTGGTACGTTCTTCTGGCTGGAGTCTCCACCAGCCCCTCTCGGTGATCCTGCCTCCTGGCAGGACAGTAAAACACTGAGGAGGGGAGGGGGAATTTTAACTTCTCGGTGTGTTCCTGTCCTATCAGGAGGAGGCGATCTCAGGTGGTGCTGTCGTACAGACATCCTGGGAAATAATTTCCAAAAAAGGGGTTTTTATTGCGGAAAAGTGGGGGGAAAAAAAATAATTTTTGAATCGTTGTAATCAAACCGAACTGCAGAAAAAAAACCAAAAACGTATTGTGTCTTTTATGCTGCACAACTAACAGTATAAAACTCTCCACCAAAAAAAAAAACAAAACAAAAAAAAAAACTATGGCAGAATGTATGCGTGTTCTCTCCCTCTTTTACAATACAGTCAACGTATCAGACTAAGGTTCACCACGCAAAAAACGAGCCCTTATACGGCCGCGTCGATGGAAAGATAAAATTATATATTTTCTAAAAAAATACAAGTCCTGGAGTGCTGATTTCACCATAAATCAAGTGATTGGTAACTATACTGATATGGGTCGCTAAGTCTTGCACCACACTCGTATATACTCTCCCACCTTGTGGTATTGTGTTTGGGTTGTGTTGTTGCCCACCTCATTTATACCATGTGAATAGAGGGGGACGGAGGAGTGAGGAGAGAAATCTCCTGCCCTACTCCGTCCCCCTGCTGGTTGCTCTGTGAGCAAGACAGCTCTGCTTGCTCCCGTTCAGGAGCACGGGGATACAGGAACAAGTGTCGGGCATCGTTTGCCGACATTCGTCCCATGTAGAAGTACCTTTAGTGCTGTTTTATGGGAGATAATTTTTTATTCCATTTTTGGGGGGACGAGGCGCCTACACATCGCCCATTCTAGCATTAGTTTTTCTCTCTCACATAACATTCACTGTGTGGCATAAATACCATGCTGCTTTAACCCTTTTCTTGCTGACCATGAATCTCTCAGGGAGGCACTCCAGTAGGTAATGTAGGTGGAACATCCTTGCTACTAATGGCTGTATCTCAGGCTGTATTGTGGCTGGAGGACCGATTTTATGCTGATCTTAAAGCCAATAATGTGGAATGTTGGTTGTGGTCACAATACAGCCTGAGATACAGGAGGGCGAAGAGGTGGATTAAGTGACACCTGCGCAGACCCACAGCTCTCAGTCTGGTCATTCCTGGGTTTCTACAGGCTTTAGCTCAGGCTGTGTTGCACATAGAGCATCCATCGTAGCCTTGTTTTAAATCTAAAAGGCCATTCTTTACACAGATGTGACGATATCGCCACGAGACAATCACAGCAATATCGCATCTCTGTCCAGTGCAATATCACTGCGCTTTCTCACAGGAATATCGCGATTGTGTGTCACTACAAAGTCGCATAACTTTGTTGCGTTTTTTTGCCAGGATTTTTGGATTGGGGGTGGGGGGTGGGGGGGTTGAAATACAAAAGCCCACCATGAAAACAAACCCTATCTGCATGAAAAAAAAAAAAACACCCATCAGGTAGCTGCAGCACCCTTTTCTATAGTGTTCAGGCAATGCTGCCTGGATAGGAGGTTTAAAACCCCCACCTCTAGTAATCGCTGGCTGTGATTGGTTCTCAAGTGCAACATGCTTGATAGGTGATGTATTTTTTTTATGTAGATAAGGTTTATTTTAGGGCTTTTTTACAATAGGAAGTACCACTGTAAAAGTTGCATCACCCCGCACAAAAAATGTGTTTTCTTGTGGTGTGATGCAACACAAAGGAAGGCTCCATAGGGAAACATGGGCTACAAAACATTGCAAATCACGGCTGTATAGAGCATGCCATGATTTTGTATTCTCACAATGTAGCAGTCTACAAAACATTGGTAATGTGAAAGAACCCATTGAAAAAAATGGGCTTCACATACATGCGATTTGTAGCACTGTCGCATCACGAGAAAATCATACAATTTTGTAGCCTGTGTTAAAGAAGCCTTAACCCCTTAGTGACGGCCCCATAGTGTTTTTACATCTTAGCTAACTGGGTTTTAATCCTAGAGGACGTAAAAACATGCATCCTGTTAGGATTAAAGCCACATGGGCTATGGACGTGACAGCACCAATGCTGTCGGTTCCTGTGGGTAGCCGACAACATTGAGCTGTCATTCCGGGCCGTGGGAAGCCCTTCCCCCCCGGTAATGCGATCGGCGCTATCCAATGGACAGCGCCAATCGCATTAAAATAAAAAAAGTTAAAGATTCTGCTGTCCTGATGGATCAAATCATCAAATCTATCAGGGCAGCTGAAATTACTCACCCTGATGTCCAGCGGTGAACTGCTCCTCCGGGACCCGACGCCTTTCTTTGTGCATGTGCATCAGACGTATGACGTCACACGCAGAAGGCCAGGAGCATCAGCAAATTTGAAGTCTCCTGGCTCCTGAAGGTAGCCGGGAGGCAGGAGATGTCGGCAGGGACCACAGTCCCCAGACCCACGATCATTGGTATCCAATGGAAAATGTGAAGAAGAAAAAAAAAAAAAGGAAAAAACTTCAGCTACCCCCATGGATCAGATCCATGAGGGCAGCTGAAAATACTCACCCCAGTCCTCCGTGATGTCCCACGGTGATCGGGACCTCCCGCGGGTGCTGCGAATGCGACCATTTGCCAGAGGGCCCGGCAATTTTAAAATCTGCCTGCACATGGCTGTCAAAGATAGCCGAGTTCAGAGAGATGTGACCGGGGACCACTGTATGTGGTTCCCGGTCATATGATCCCTGTTAGCCATCGGATAACAGTGATCGTGGAATGGTAAAAAAAAAAAAAGTTTAAAAAGTTCAAGTTTCATCTCCCCATACGGATCGTATCCGTGAGGGGAGATGAAATTACGTAACTAAGGTGCCGAGATTTGTCCCACAATGGGATCTTTATCCGTGGATCTTACCCTGGCTTCGGCGCATGCGGCCATCAGCAAAATGAGCAAAAGTCGAGGATTGCCCAGGAAATTTAAAACCTGTAATATGTATTTTACAAGAAGCCCCGGGAACGCTCGCCTTCCTGCAGTTCCAGGCGCAGCTTGTTGAGCGCCTTCTGTGTGAGACCGCCGCACCTCGGCAAGCTTATGAAGACCCACAGAGTGCCACTTTTTACACCCCATCCCCGCCGCTGAGGTCAAGAAACACCCCCAAAAAAGCATGAGAGGAGGGGGGATACCCGATTTAATTGCCCCATGTGCCCATCCCAACCAGCCTTCGTAATTACCCCGATCTTCAGACATACCACACAGTTTACATTATTACTTTTAGCTAAGATTTGGGGAACGCCAAGAAGGGCGTGTGGGGGGTTATTTTTAGGGAGTCAACTGTTTTACGCACAAGTGAGCAATAGGGCCTGGAATTTATTCAGTTGTGCCCTGAAATCCAACGGTGTTCCCTCCATTATAGGCCTTGCCATGGGTCCTGTAAGCAGATTAGGGCCACGATGAGTATGTTTCTGAACACGGGACAAACCGGGTGAAAGTCTTCATTCACATGTGTGCTGTACAAAAAAAAACAAAAAACTGTTTCTAAATTGACACAATTTCCAAAAAAATGAAAACTGCAATTTTTTCCTTCTGCTTTACTTAAAGTAATTGAAAAATTGTGGGGTCAAAATACACAGTACACCCCTAGATGAATGCATTAAGGGGTCTAGTTTTTAAAATAGGGTCATTTGTGGGGGCTCTTTATCGTTTTAGCTGCTCAAGGGTTCTACAAGTGGGCAATGGGGCATAAATCACCTTCATGCTAAATTTCTGTTCTGAAAACCCCCGGCTGCTCCTTTAAGTTTGGCCCCCGTTGTGCATCCAGACATATTAGGGCCACAATGGGCATGTCTCTTAACACAGGGAAAAAAGGGGGATCCATTTTGGGGTGTAAATCCTCATTTTCATGTGCACCATAGAAAAAAAACCCTGGCTTTAAAAATGACATATTTGCAAAAATATCAAATTTTATTTTTTCTCCTCTAAATTGCATTAATTCCTAAAAAATTAAGTCTTGATCAGCACCATATTAATATTTATATCTATGATTAATATATAAAGAATGAAGTGCCATCATCAATTATTCGTACCATGGATATTAAGAACTACAAGTAGTTATACTTTTCTGCTCACCTGGAAATGACATTTTTATTTTTATTTTTCTGCCATTATTAATAAATCTGGTCATCTAATGATCAAAGAAAAGTCTTTTTTCTATCTGGAGCAATGAAATAACCTCAGCAATATACTGACCATGAATCCGAAACCCTGCATAGATTGTCTGAATCTAGATTTGTTTAATTATGTCATCGAAACTAGAGTCTATTGGTATTCTATTACAGCCCTAAAAAAGATGGCCGACGCGCTCTTTTGCCCATACACCAATGGTGATCTGGGAGATGTACGTCATGACATCGTGTCACGCGCAACGTCATCAAATCACGCTACAGCAGGTAATCATCGCCATGACTACAAGAGCACCTACTGACTAGAGATGAGCGAGCACCCAAATGCTCGGGTCCGCGTTACTCGAGTCGAGCTTTTCATAAAATTCGAGAGCTCTACTCGAGTAACGAACCCCATTGACTACAATGGGAGACTCGAGCATTTTTGTATGTGGGACGCCGGGTGATGAGCCTTCTTTCCCCTGTGGGGGGTCTTTCTCAAACTCGAACAAGCTTTAAGCTCGGCAGAGTATGTTCGCTCAACTCTACTACTGACGCCTTTTGTAGCGACTAGACATATGCGATACGTAGAAACGGCGGTTGGGCTACATTATAGTTATTTCAATTGGATTAGGTCATTTACGGGCATCTTGAGTTACGATTTGTCGCATATTTATCCCAAGGAAATGCCACACGAGATGCAGGGGAATAAAACGAAACCCTCACAAAATATCTCATACCTAACGCAGGAGGAGGTGCGGAAGCATCTAAAGAAGACTAAAATCGATAAATCGCGGGGCCCAGATGGATTACACCCAAGGATACTAAGGGAACTAAGTGACGAGATAGCTAGGCCGCTATACCTAATATTTCTGGACACTATCAAGACCGGTGTTGTACCATTGGATTGGCGCATTGCCAACGTGGTTCCAATTTACAAAAAAGGGAGCAAAAGTGAGCCTGGTAACTACAGGCCAGTAAGTCTCACTTCAGTAACGGAAAAAATTTTCGAGGGGATTCTGAGAGACGCCATCGATGAGTACCTCAAGGAGAATAAGGGAATAACTCCTCACCAGCATGGGTTCATGAAGGGTCGCTCATGTCAGACAAATCTGATCAGCTTCTACGATGAAGTAAGCTCTAAGCTGGACCAGGGAGAATCTATTGATCTTGTATATCTGGACTTCTCTAAAGCCTTTGACACCGTGCCACATAATAGGCTAATATACAAAATGGGGCAGCTCGGACTGGGCGAAAACGTGTGTAAGTGGGTAAAAATTGGCTCAATGATAGAAAGCAGAGGGTGGTAATAAATGGTTCATACTCTGATTGGGCCCCCGTCGCTAGCGGGGGCCACAGGGTTCAGTATTAGGCCCCACTCTGTTCAACATATTTATCAATGACCTGATAGAGGGGCTGCACAGCAAAATATCAATATTTGCAGATGACACAAAATTATACAATATAATTAATGCAACGGAGGACAATGTGCGGCTACAAACGGACCTGGACAAGCTGGGTGCTTGGGCAGGAAAATGGCAAATGAAGTTCAATGTTGAAAAATGTAAGGTTCTGCACATGGGCAGGAGAAACGGATGTCACCAATATACACTAAATGGGGTACCGCTGGGGAAAAGTGAGATGGAAAAGGATCTGGGGGTATTAGTGGATAATAGACTAAACTGGAGTAACCAATGCCAGTCAACTGCTGCAAAGGCAAATAAAGTCTTGGGGTGCATTAAAAGAGGTATAGGGGCGAGGGACGAGAACATTATCCTTCCATTATATAAGGCACTTGTCAGACCTCACATGGAATACTGCGTACAATTCTGGACACCGGTGCTCAGGAAAGATGTAACAGTGCTTGAGGGGGTTCAAAGAAGGGCAACTAAACTAATACATGGAATGACGGGACTGGAATACCCAGAGAGGCTATCCAAATTGGGACTATTTACTCTAGAAAAAAGAAGGTTAAGAGGCGACCAAATAACCATGTATAAGTACATGAGGGGACAACACATGGATCTCTCCCGCGATCTGTTTACACCCAGGACTACGACAGTAACAAGAGGACATCCGCTACGATTAGAGGAAAGTAGGTTTCATCACCAACACAGAAGGGGGTTCTTTACTGTAAGAGCAGTTAGACTGTGGAACTCTCTACCGGAGGAAGTGGTGATGGCAAAATCCATAGAGGAGTTTCAAAGGGGACTTGATGTCTTTCTGGAGAAGAAGGATATTACAGGATATAAATATTAGGTTAATTGTCAATCCGGGTATACAGGCAGGTAGGAACTATTAGGGGTTGATCCAGGGAACAGTCTGATTGCCATTAGGGAGTCGGGAAGGAATTTTTTCCCCAAAAGGGCTAATTGGCTTCTGGCCTTGGGGTTTTTTGCCTTCCTCTGGATCAACACAGTAGGATAGACAGGCTGGACTAGATGGACAATGTCTTCATTCAGCCTAATGAACTATGTTACTATGTAAGTGTACCATCGTTAACATGGCCAGAATGGTTCACAACTTACCTGATAGGCTGAGGAAATTAAAGGAGGAGCTAGCAGCCTATGTAACTTCGGGCCGAGCCATCAGACACATATAGCCCTGGCCTACCATCGAGGCCAGAGGTTCTGCCTCCATCTTCTGTTTTGGTAGATTTTTCAACAACAGGTATAATTCACTCGCAGCAATGACAGGCTTCAGCTCAGCAGTAGGGAGGATACAGAGGAACAACACGGCCTTATAGCCCACGTTATCTATAAGTCACCAGTCCTGGAATGGGGAGTACTCCGGAGGAGGAATGGGGGTAGGGGTCACTCAACAAACACTGTCAGACAAACTACTCAAGAACATGGCTTAGTCTTAATGCACCCACACAATATCTGCGTGGGGGTCACAATTAAGTACCTCTGTGCGGTGATCCTAATGACAGACAGCCGCACAGGAAAAACGCCTGTGTTGTAACTAGGTACTTGTTTTAATAAATTGGGAGTTGTGCGCTCTTTCTGGAAGGCACTCCCTCCTCTCACATCCACTCTCCAGACACTACAGATAGTCGTTCCGCTTCCTCCATCTTCACCGACATTGAAGCTAAAGGTGCTTCTATGCGGCTGTTCTAGCACTCTGCAGCCGGGCAGATGGAAGACCTCCTTTAACACAGATGGCAGACCCCTTCCCACTCTCTGACACTCACATCATTCGTACCACAGGTCACATCAGCAAACAGAGCTGACAGGGAAGGATTTTATCAGTTAACCCTTCAGACCCCACAGCTGTGCAACATGCATACATAAAATGACATGACGGCCAACATGGCAACACATGTAGGACATTGATGGAGGGGATCAGGATGAAGTTTGGGGACACTACATTTCTACATGGGAAAAGTTGAAAATTGTCCAGTTACCAGAGGTGGAAAATGTCCAAAATCCCCGGTAGTAAAAGGGTTAGTAATCCCCTCCCCCAGCGGTGGAGACATGAGAGACTTGCTTTTATCACACATGCTGGCAGTTCATGCAGGGATCCAATCTCTTGCCATATCTTCAGCACATAGTGTACGGCTGCATGGTAGCACCCACCCTCTGCAGCAAGTGTTAGTCGTGAGCCAGATAGTTGTGCATAAGGCCTCATGTCCACGGGGAAAATCAGGCCCGCTACGGATTCTACATGTAGAATCTGCAGCGGGTCCCTCCTGCCCCGCGGACATGAGCGCTGAAAATACAAATAAATGAGAATAAACTTACCTCCGTTTCTTCTCTTCGCGGCGGCGTCATCTTCTCTCGTCGCGGCCGGATCTTCATTTTTCAGCTCGGCGGATGTGCACGATGACGTCGGTGACGTGCCCCGCGCATGCGCCGGGCCGAAGCAAAATGATCCGGCCGTGGCTGAGAGAAGATGGCGCGGCGCCGAAGAGAAGAACCGGAGCGTGTAAGTAAAATATGATTTTTGTGTCCCGCGGATCCGGACGGCTTCCATAGGCTTCAATAGAAGCCCGCGGGAGCCGTCCCCGCGGGAGACCCGCATGAAAATGGAGCATGGTCCGGATTTTTTCATGCTCCATTTTTTTTTAAATCACTTTTATTGACGATCCGCGGGTATTTATCTACCCGCGGGTGGTCAATGCATCCCTATGGGGTGCGGATCCGCATGCAGGAAATCCGCTGCGGATCCTAAATCCTATTTTCCCCGTGGACATGAGCCCTTAGGCAGGATCCTGTGTCTCTCAGACCGGTTTGGCCTCTCGTCTTACAGTCGCTCCACATGGAGACTCCGAGCGTCTTAATTCATCGCTGCTCCAAAATATGTTATTACATATCAATAAGAGTTACTTTATAAGACGACCCAACGGAGGCTTCAGCTTATGGCAGAGGCTGCGCTGGGATTGGGTACAGCTTAACCCTAGTGGGCCCTGAAACGCATCTACCTACCTCTTACTGCCAGCGGCTCCACACACACAGCTCAACACCTGCAGAGCCGGACGGCCGTGTGCTATCAGGACCTGTGATGATGTCACCACCATGTGATCACCGGTGTGGGAGGGGTCAGGGATCACATGATGGTGGGGGAGGGGTCAGGGATCACATGATGGTGGGGGAGGGGTCAATGATCACATGATGGTGGGGGAGGGGTCAATGATCACATGATGGTGGGGGAGGGGTCAATGATCACATGATGGAGGAGTGTCTGCAGGCCTCTGCTGCTGGATGAGTACAGAGTGTACTGTATGTGTACTGTGGATGTAGTAGAGCTGTATGTGTGTAATGTACACGCTCCTGTACTGTATGTGTATTGTGGATGTAGCAGAGCTGTATGTGTGTAATGTACACGCTCCTGTACTGTATGTGTATTGTGGATGTAGCAGAGCTGTATGTGTGTAATGTACACGCTCCTGTACTGTATGTGTATTGTAGATGTAGCAGAGCTGTATGTGTGTAATGTACACGCTCCTGTACTGTATGTGTATTATGGATGTAGCAGAGCTGTATGTGTGTAATGTACACGCTCCTGTACTGTATGTGTACTGTGGATGTAGTAGAGCTGTATGTGTGTAATGTACACGCTCCTGTACTGTATGTGTATTGTGGATGTAGCAGAGCTGTATGTGTGTAATGTACACGCTCCTGTACTGTATGTGTACTGTGGATGTAGCAGAGCTGTATGTGTGTAATGTACACGCTCCTGTACTGTATGTGTATTATGGATGTAGCAGAGCTGTATGTGTGTAATGTACACGCTCCTGTACTTTATGTGTATTGTGGATGTAGCAGAGCTGTATGTGTGTAATGTACACGCTCCTGTACTGTATGTGTATTGTGGATGTAGCAGAGCTGTATGTGTGTAATGTACACGCTCCTGTACTGTATGTGTATTGTGGATGTAGCAGAGCTGTATGTGTGTAATGTACACGCTCCTGTACTGTATGTGTATGGTGGATGTAGCAGAGCTGTATGTGTGTAATGTACACGCTCCTGTACTGTATGTGTATTGTGGATGTAGCAGAGCTGTATGTGTGTAATGTACACGCTCCTGTACTGTATGTGTAATGTGGATGTAGCAGAGCTGTATGTGTGTAATGTACACGCTCCTGTACTGTATGTGTATTGTGGATGTAGCAGAGCTGTATGTGTGTAATGTACACGCTCATGTACTGTATGTGTATTGTGGATGTAGCAGAGCTGTATGTGTGTAATGTACACCCTCCTGTACTTTATGTGTATTGTGGATGTAGCAGAGCTGTATGTGTGTAATGTACACGCTCCTGTACTGTATGTGTATTGTGGATGTAGCAGAGCTGTATGTGTGTAATGTACACGCTCCTGTACTGTATGTGTATTGTGGATGTAGCAGAGCTGTATGTATGTAATGTACACGCTCCTGTACTGTATGTATATTGTGGATGTAGTAGAGCTGTATGTGTGTAATGTACACGCTCCTGTACTGTATGTGTATTGTGGATGTAGCAGAGCTGTATGTGTGTAATGTACACGCTCCTGTACTGTATGTGTACTGTGGATGTAGCAGAGCTGTATGTGTGTAATGTACACGCTCCTGTACTGTATGTGTATTGCGGATGTAGCAGAGCTGTATGTGTGTAATGTACACGCTCCTGTACTGTATGTGTACTGTGGATGTAGCAGAGCTGTATGTGTGTAATGTACACGCTCCTGTACTGTATGTGTATTGTGGATGTAGCAGAGCTGTATGTGTGTAATGTACGCGCTCCTGTACTGTATGTGTATTGTGGATGTAGCAGAGCTGTATGTGTGTAATGTACACGCTCCTGTACTGTATGTGTACTGTGGATGTAGTAGAGCTGTATGTATGTAATGTACACGCTCCTGTACTGTATGTGTATTGTGGATGTAGCAGAGCTGTATGTGTGTAATGTACACGCTCCTGTACTGTATGTGTATTGTGGATGTAGCAGAGCTGTATGTGTGTAATGTACACGCTCCTGTACTGTGTGTGTATTGTGGATGTAGCAGAGCTGTATGTGTGTAATGTACACGCTCCTGTACTGTATGTGTATTGTGGATGTAGCAGAGCTGTATGTGTGTAATGTACACGCTCCTATACCGTGTATTGCGGATGTAGCAGAGCTGTATGTGTGTAATGTACACGCTCCTGTACTGTATGTGTATTGTGGATGTAGTAGAGCTGTATGTGTGTAATGTACACGCTCCTGTACTGTATGTGTATTGTGGATGTAGCAGAGCTGTATGTGTGTAATGTACACGCTCCTGTACTGTATGTGTATTGTGGATGTAGCAGAGCTGTATGTGTGTAATGTACGCGCTCCTGTACTGTATGTGTATTGTGGATGTAGCAGAGCTGTATGTGTGTAATGTACGCGCTCCTGTACTGTATGTGTATTGTGGATGTAGCAGAGCTGTATGTGTGTAATGTACGCGCTCCTGTACTGTATGTGTATTGTGGATGTAGCAGAGCTGTATGTGTGTAATGTACGCGCTCCTGTACTGTATGTGTATTGTGGATGTAGCAGAGCTGTATGTGTGTAATGTACGCGCTCCTGTACTGTATGTGTATTGTGGATGTAGCAGAGCTGTATGTGTGTAATGTACGCGCTCCTGTACTGTATGTGTATTGTGGATGTAGCAGAGCTGTATGTGTGTAATGTACACGCTCCTGTACTGTATGTGTATTGTGGATGTAGCAGAGCTGTATGTGTGTAATGTACACGCTCCTGTACTGTATGTGTATTGTGGATGTAGCAGAGCTGTATGTGTGTAATGTACACGCTCCTGTACTGTATGTGTACTGTGGATGTAGTAGAGCTGTATGTGTGTAATGTACACGCTCCTGTACTGTATGTGTATTGTGGATGTAGCAGAGCTGTATGTGTGTAATGTACACGCTCCTGTACTGTATGTGTATTGTGGATGTAGCAGAGCTGTATGTGTGTAATGTACACGCTCCTGTACTGTATGTGTATTGTGGATGTAGCAGAGCTGTATGTGTGTAATGTACATGCTCCTGTACTGTATGTGTATTGTGGATGTAGCAGAGCTGTATGTGTGTAATGTACACGCTCCTGTACTGTATGTGTATTGTGGATGTAGCAGAGCTGTATGTGTGTAATGTACACGCTCCTGTACTGTATGTGTATTGTGGATGTAGCAGAGCTGTATGTGTGTAATGTACACGCTCCTGTACTGTATGTGTATTGTGGATGTAGTAGAGCTGTATGTGTGTAATGTACACGCTCCTGTACTGTATGTGTATTGTGGATGTAGCAGAGCTGTATGTGTGTAATGTACACGCTCCTGTACTGTATGTGTATTGTGGATGTAGCAGAGCTGTATGTGTGTAATGTACGCGCTCCTGTACTGTATGTGTATTGTGGATGTAGCAGAGCTGTATGTGTGTAATGTACACGCTCCTGTACTGTATGTGTATTGTGGATGTAGCAGAGCTGTATGTGTGTAATGTACACGCTCCTGTACTGTATGTGTATTGTGGATGTAGCAGAGCTGTATGTGTGTAATGTACACGCTCCTATACCGTGTATTGCGGATGTAGCAGAGCTGTATGTGTGTAATGTACACGCTCCTGTACTGTATGTGTATTGTGGATGTAGTAGAGCTGTATGTGTGTAATGTACACGCTCCTGTACTGTATGTGTATTGTGGATGTAGCAGAGCTGTATGTGTGTAATGTACACGCTCCTGTACTGTATGTGTATTGTGGATGTAGCAGAGCTGTATGTGTGTAATGTACACGCTCCTGTACTGTATGTGTATTGTGGATGTAGCAGAGCTGTATGTGTGTAATGTACGCGCTCCTGTACTGTATGTGTATTGTGGATGTAGCAGAGCTGTATGTGTGTAATGTACGCGCTCCTGTACTGTATGTGTATTGTGGATGTAGCAGAGCTGTATGTGTGTAATGTACACGCTCCTGTACTGTATGTGTATTGTGGATGTAGCAGAGCTGTATGTGTGTAATGTACGCGCTCCTGTACTGTATGTGTATTGTGGATGTAGCAGAGCTGTATGTGTGTAATGTACACGCTCCTGTACTGTATGTGTATTGTGGATGTAGCAGAGCTGTATGTGTGTAATGTACACGCTCCTGTACTGTATGTGTATTGTGGATGTAGCAGAGCTGTATGTGTGTAATGTACGCGCTCCTGTACTGTATGTGTATTGTGGATGTAGCAGAGCTGTATGTGTGTAATGTACGCGCTCCTGTACTGTATGTGTATTGTGGATGTAGCAGAGCTGTATGTGTGTAATGTACGCGCTCCTGTACTGTATGTGTATTGTGGATGTAGCAGAGCTGTATGTGTGTAATGTACGCGCTCCTGTACTGTATGTGTATTGTGGATGTAGCAGAGCTGTATGTGTGTAATGTACACGCTCCTGTACTGTATGTGTATTGTGGATGTAGCAGAGCTGTATGTGTGTAATGTACGCGCTCCTGTACTGTATGTGTATTGTGGATGTAGCAGAGCTGTATGTGTGTAATGTACGCGCTCCTGTACTGTATGTGTATTGTGGATGTAGCAGAGCTGTATGTGTGTAATGTACGCGCTCCTGTACTGTATGTGTATTGTGGATGTAGCAGAGCTGTATGTGTGTAATGTACGCGCTCCTGTACTGTATGTGTATTGTGGATGTAGCAGAGCTGTATGTGTGTAATGTACACCCTCCTGTACTGTATGTGTATTGTGGATGTAGCAGAGCTGTATGTGTGTAATGTACACGCTCCTGTACTGTATGTGCATTGTGGATGTAGCAGAGCTGTATGTGTGTAATGTACACACTCCTGTACTGTATGTGTACTGTGGATGTAGCAGAGCTGTATGTGTGTAATGTACACGCTCCTGTACTGTATGTGTATTGTGGATGTAGCAGAGCTGTAAGTGTGTAATGTACACGCTCCTGTACTGTATATGTATTGTGGATGTAGTAGAGCTGTATGTGTGTAATGTACACGCTCCTGTACTGTATGTGTATTGTGGATGTAGCAGAGCTGTATGTGTGTAATGTACACGCTCCTGTACTGTATGTGTATTGTGGATGTAGTAGAGCTGTATGTGTGTAATGTACGCGCTCCTGTACTGTATGTGTATTGTGGATGTAGCAGAGCTGTATGTGTGTAATGTACACGCTCCTGTACTGTATGTGTATTGTGGATGTAGCAGAGCTGTATGTGTGTAATGTACGCGCTCCTGTACTGTATGTGTATTGTGGATGTAGCAGAGCTGTATGTGTGTAATGTACACGCTCCTGTACTGTATATGTATTGTGGATGTAGCAGAGCTGTATGTGTGTAATGTACACGCTCCTGTACTGTATGTGTATTGTGGATGTAGCAGAGCTGTGTGTAATGTACACGCTCCTGTACTGTGTGTATTGTGGATGTAGCAGAGCTGTATGTGTGTAATGTACACGCTCCTGTACTGTATGTGTATTGTGGATGTAGCAGAGCTGTATATGTGTAATGTACACGCTCCTGTACTGTATGTGTATTGTGGATGTAGCAGAGCTGTATGTGTGTAATGTACACGCTCCTGAACTGTATGTGTATTGTGGATGTAGCAGAGCTGTATGTGTGTAATGTACACGCTCCTGTACTGTATGTGTATTGTGGATGTAGTAGAGCTGTATGTGTGTAATGTACACGCTCTTGTACTGCATGTGTATTGTGGATGTAGCAGAGCTGTATGTGTGTAATGTACACGCTCCTGTACTGTATGTGTATTGTGGATGTAGCAGAGCTGTATGTGTGTAATGTACATGCTCCTGTACTGTATGTGTATTGTGGATGTAGCAGAGCTGTATGTACAGGAGCATGTACATACTCTGCTGGATGCTTATAAGATCAAAATGGTGAATTGGTTAAGAATGATGTTGAGAAGTCCGAACTTTTAAATTCCTATTTTGTGTCTGTTTTCTCTCAGAAAGTAGATGGAAAATCAACTGATCTTCTCTGTACTATTAATTGGGGGAATAAAAGAATAGCAGGCTATGTATAAGCAGAGAGATGGTGAGGGAACACTTAGCTAACTTAAATGAATTCAAGTCTCAAGGTCCAGATGAATTACATCCTAGGATGCTAAAGGGAGCAGCGGGGGCAATTGCTGAACCACTCGCCATAATCTTTGAAAATTCCTGGAGAACAGAAGTCCCAGAAGATTGGAAAGGGGCAAATGTTGTCCTATCATCAAAAAAGGGAAGAAGCTGGATCCAGCTAACTACAGGCCTGTGAGCCTGACTTCTATACCGGGAAAGATCTTTGAACAAATTATTTACCAGCAAGTATGCAAGAACTTAGATGAAAATGGAGTATTTATCCAGAGCCAGCATGGGTTTGCAATAGAGATGAGCGAACGCGTTCGTCCGAGCTTGATATTCGTGCGAATATTAGGGTGTTCGGGATGTTCGTTATTCGTAACGAACACCATGCGGTGTTCTGGTTACTTTCACTTCCTTCCCTGAGACGTTAGCGCGCTTTTCTGGCCAATTGAAAGACAGGGAAGGCATTACAACTTCCCCCTGTGACGTTCAAGCCCTATACCACCCCCCTGCTGTGAGTGGCTGGGGAGATCAGGTGTCACCCGAACATAAAAGTCGGCCCCTCCCGCGGTTCGCCTCAGATGCGGTGTGAGTTAGATGAGGGACAGTGCTGTTTGTATCGGAGCTGCTGTAGGGAAAGAATTGGTAGTTAGTGTAGGCTTCAAGATCCCCCAAAGGTCCTTATTAGGGCCACTGATAGCTGTGTGTTGGCTGCTGTTAGCAGTGGCAAATTTTTTTTTTCTCAAAATCGCCTCTGCAGACCGTTGCACCTGGCATTAGGGACAGAAGTGCTGCATAGGCAGGGAGAGTGTTAGGAGTGAGTGTAGCCTTCAAGAACCTCAACGGTCCTTTCTAGGGCCATATTTATCCGTGTGCAGTACTGTCCAGGCTGCTGTTAGCTGTGCTGCATTTTTTTTTGCTTCTCAAAATCGCCTCTGCAGACCATTGCACCCTCCATTGATACTGCAGGGAAAGAATTGTATAGGCAGGGCCACAACACAGTTATTATTCATTGAATATACGCAGTGCTGCCTTTTGGTGGAAAAACAAGTGAAAACAAATCTATTTGTCCAGCCTCTGTCCGTCCTTACGGGCGGTGGACACGTGTGAGCTGCGTGAAGAACAGTGCTAAATCATACGCACCCAGCTACGCTTTACTGCTGGCTTCGCCATTTGCTTTCCTTAATTGGGAAAAAAAATACCTGCTCTGCCAGAGTTATAATAACTCTGCTACCCTCACGTTCTGTGACACATAAGCAGGGACACAGCACAGTTATTAAACTTCTCATGTTCATAGAATATACGCAGTGCTGCCTTTTGGTGCCAAAAAACTGAAAACAAATCTATTTGTCCAGCCTCTGTCCGTCCTAAGGGCGGTGGACACGTGTGAGCTGCTTGAACAACATTGCTAAATCAGACGCACCCAGCTACGCTTTACTGCTGGCTTCGCCATTTGCTTTCCTTAATTGGGAAAAAAATACCTGCTCTCCAAGAGTTATAATAACTCTGCTACCCTCACGTTCTGTGACACATAAGCAGGGACACAGCACAGTTATTAAACTTCTCATGTTCATAGAATATACGCAGTGCTGCCTTTTGGTGGAAAAACAAGTGAAAACAAATCTATTTGTCCAGCCTCTGTCCGTCCTTACGGGCGGTGGAGACGTGTGAGCTGCGTGAAGAACAGTGCTAAATCATACGCACCCAGCTACGCTTTACTGCTGGCTTCGCCATTTGCTTTCCTTAATTGGGAAAAAAAATACCTGCTCTCCAAGAGTTATAATAACTCTGCTACCCTCACGTTCTGTGACACATAAGCAGGGACACAGCACAGTTATTAAACTTCTCATGTTCATAGAATATACGCAGTGCTGCCTTTTGGTGCCAAAAAACTGAAAACAAATCTATTTGTCCAGCCTCTGTCCGTCCTAAGGGCGGTGGACACGTGTGAGCTGCTTGAACAACATTGCTAAATCAGACGCACCCAGCTACGCTTTACTGCTGGCTTCGCCATTTGCTTTCCTTAATTGGGAAAAAAATACCTGCTCTCCAAGAGTTATAATAACTCTGCTACCCTCACGTTCTGTGACACATAAGCAGGGACACAGCACAGTTATTAAACTTCTCAGGTTCATTGAATATACGCAGTGCTGCCTTTTGGTGGAAAAAAACTGAAAACAAATCTATTTGTCCAGCCTCTGTCCGTCCTAAGGGCGGTGGACACGTGTGAGCTGCTTGAACAACATTGCTAAATCAGACGCACCCAGCTACGCTTTACTGCTGGCTTCGCCATTTGCTTTCCTTAATTGGGAAAAAAATACCTGCTCTCCAAGAGTTATAATAACTCTGCTACCCTCACGTTCTGTGACACATTAGCAGGGACACAGCACAGTTATTAAACTTCTCATGTTCATAGAATATACGCAGTGCTGCCTTTTGGTGCCAAAAAACTGAAAACAAATCTATTTGTCCAGCCTCTGTCCGTCCTTACGGGCGGTGGACACGTGTGAGCTGCTTGAACAACATTGCTAAATCAGACGCACCCAGCTACGCTTTACTGCTGGCTTCGCCATTTGCTTTCCTTAATTGGGAAAAAAATACCTGCTCTCCAAGAGTTATAATAACTCTGCTACCCTCACGTTCTGTGACACATAAGCAGGGACACAGCACAGTTATTAAACTTCTCATGTTCATAGAATATACGCAGTGCTGCCTTTTGGTGGAAAAACAAGTGAAAACAAATCTATTTGTCCAGCCTCTGTCCGTCCTTACGGGCGGTGGAGACGTGTGAGCTGCGTGAAGAACAGTGCTAAATCATACGCACCCAGCTACGCTTTACTGCTGGCTTCGCCATTTGCTTTCCTTAATTGGGAAAAAAAATACCTGCTCTGCCAGAGTTATAATAACTCTGCTACCCTCACGTTCTGTGACACATAAGCAGGGACACAGCACAGTTATTAAACTTCTCATGTTCATAGAATATACGCAGTGCTGCCTTTTGGTGCCAAAAAACTGAAAACAAATCTATTTGTCCAGCCTCTGTCCGTCCTAAGGGCGGTGGACACGTGTGAGCTGCTTGAACAACATTGCTAAATCAGACGCACCCAGCTACGCTTTACTGCTGGCTTCGCCATTTGCTTTCCTTAATTGGGAAAAAAATACCTGCTCTCCAAGAGTTATAATAACTCTGCTACCCTCACGTTCTGTGACACATTAGCAGGGACACAGCACAGTTATTAAACTTAGATTATTCATTCACTAGAGGCAGTGGGGCCTTTCGTTTTCCAAAAAGGGAAAAAATTATATTTGGCCTGCAGTCTTGCGCCAATTTATTTCCTGCCTGTGAAATCAAATCACTGGTAATACAGCATGCTGAGGGGTAGGGGTAGGCCTAGAGGACGTGGACGCGGCCGAGGACGCGGAGGGCCAAGTCAGGGTGTGGGCACAGGCCGAGCTCCTGATCCCGGTGTGTCGCAGCCGACTGCTGCGCGATTAGGAGAGAGGCACGTTTCTGGCGTCCCCACATTCATCGCCCAATTAATGGGTCCACGCGGGAGACGGTTATTAGAAAATGAGCAGTGTGAGCAGGTCCTGTCCTGGATGGCAGAAAGTGCTTCGAGCAACCTATCGTCAACACGCAGTTCTGCGCCGTCCACTGCTGCAAATCCGAATCCTCTGTCTGCTGCTCCTCCTTCCTCCCAGCCTCCTCACTCCACTACAATAACACCTGCTCAGGAGCGGGAACACTCCCAGGAACTGTTCTCGGGCCCCTGCTTAGATTGGGCAGCAGGGGTTCCTCTCCCACCAGAGGAGTTTATCGTCACTGATGCCCAACCATTCGAAAGTTCCCGGGGTCCGAGGGAAGAGGCTGGGGACTTCCGCCAACTGTCTCAACAACTTTCTGTGGGTGAGGAGGATGATGACGATCAGACACAGTTGTCTTGCAGTGAGGTAGTAGTAAGGGCAGTAAGTCCAAGGGAGCAGCGCACAGAGGATTCGGAGGAAGAGCAGCAGGACGATGAGGTGACTGACCCCACCTGGTGTGCAACGCTTACTCAGGAGGACAGGTCTTCAGAGGGGGAGTCAAGGGCATCAGCAGGGCAGGTTGCAAGAGGCAGTGCGGTGGCCAGGGCCAGGGGTAGAGGCAGGGCCAGACCGAATAATCCACCAAGTGTTTCCCAAAGCGCCCCCTCGCGCCATGCCACCCTGCAGAGGCCGAGGTGCTCTAAGGTCTGGCAGTTTTTCACAGAGACGCCTGACGACCGACGAACAGTGGTGTGCAACCTTTGTTGCGCAAAGCTCAGCCGGGGAGCCAACACCAACAGCCTCACCACCACCACCATGCGCAGACATATGATGGCCAAGCACACCACAAGGTGGGACGAAGGCCGTTCACCGCCTCCGGTTTGCACCCCTGCCTCTCCCCCTGTGCCCCAACCTGCCACTGAGATGCAACCCCCCTCTCAGGACACAGGCACTACCGCCTCATGGCCTGCACCCACACCCTCATCTCCGCTGTCCTCGGCCCCATCCAGCAGTGTAGTTCAGCGCACCGTTCAGCCGTCGCTTGCGCAAGTGTTCGAGCGCAAGCGCAAGTACGCCGCCACGCACCCGCACGCTCAAACGTTAACCGTCCGCATAGCAAAATTCATCAGCCTTGAGATGCTGCCGTATAGGGTTGTGGAAACGGAGTCCTTCAAAAGTATCATGGAGGCGGCGGCCCCGCGCTACTCAGTTCCCAGTCGCCACTACTTTTCCCGATGTGCCGTCCCAGCCCTGCACGACCACGTCTCCCGCAACATTGTGCGCGCCCTCACCAACGCGGTTACTGCCACGGTCCACTTAACTACGGACACGTGGACAAGCACAGGCGGGCAGGGCCACTACATCTCCCTGACGGCACATTGGGTGAATTTAGTGGAGGCTGGGACAGAGTCAGAGCCTGGGACCGCTCACGTCCTACCCACCCCCAGAATTGCGGGCCCCAGCTCGGTGCTGGTATCTGCGGAGGTGTATGCTTCCTCCACTAAAGCACCCTCCTCCTCCTCCTCCTCCTCTGTCTCGCAATCAAGATGTGTTAGCAGCAGCATGTCGCCAGCAGTCGGTGTCGCGCGGTGTGGCAGCACAGCGGTGGGCAAGCGTCAGCAGGCCGTGCTGAAACTACTCAGCTTAGGCGATAAGAGGCACACGGCCCACGAACTGCTGCAGGGTCTGACACAGCAGACCGACCGCTGGCTTGCGCCGCTGAGCCTCCAACCGGGCATGGTCGTGTGTGACAACGGGCGTAACCTGGTGGCGGCTCTGCAGCTTGGCAGCCTCACGCACGTGCCAGGCCTGGCCCACGTCTTTAATTTGGTGGTTCAGCGGTTTCTGAAAAGCTACCCACGCTTGTCAGACCTGCTCGTAAAGGCGCGCCGGCTCTGCGCACATTTCCGCAAGTCCCACACGGACGCTGCCACCCTGCGCACCCTGCAACATCACTTTAAGCTGCCAGTGCACCGACTGCTGTGCGACGTGCCCACACGGTGGAACTCTACGCTCCACATGTTGGCCAGGCTCTATGAACAACGTAGAGCTATAGTCGAATACCAACTCCAACATGGGCGGCGCAGTGGGAGTCAGCCTCCTCAATTCCTTTCAGAAGAGTGGGCCTGGTTGGCAGACATCTGCCATGTCCTTGGTAATTTTGAGGAGTCTACCCAGGTGGTGAGCGGCGATGCTGCAATCATTAGCGTCACCATTCCTCTGCTATGCATCTTGAGAAATTCCCTGCAAACCATAAAGGCAGCTGCTTTGCGCTCGGAAACGGGGGCGGGGGAAGACAGTATGCCGCTGGATAGTCAGGGCACCCTCCTGTCTATTTCTCAGCGCATACAGGAGGAGGAGGAGGAGCATGAGGAGGATGAGGAGGAGGGGGAAGAGACAGCTTGGGCCGCTGCTGACGGTACACCGGCTGATTGCCTGTCATCCTTTCAGCGTGTATGGCCTGAGGAGGAGGAGGAGGATCCTGAAAGTGATCTTCCTAGTGAGGACAGCCATGTGTTGCGTACTGGTACCCTGGCACACATGGCTGACTTCATGTTAGGATGCCTTTCTCGTGACCCTCGCGTTGCACGCATTCTGGCCACGACGGATTACTGGGTGTACACACTGCTCGATCCACGGTATAAGGAGAACCTGCCCACTCTGATTCCCGAAGAGGAAAGGGGTTCGAGAGTGTTGCTATACCACAGGACCCTTGCGGACAAGCTGATGGTAAAATTCCCAGCCGACAGCGCTAGTGGCAGAAGGCGCAGTACCGAGGGCAAGGTAGCAGGGGATGTGCGTAGATCGAGCAGCATGTACATCCCAGGCAGTGCAACAGTCTTTAAGGGCCTGGCCAGCTTTATGGCTCCCCACCAAGACTGTGTCACCGCTCCCCAGTCACGGCTGAGTCGGCGGGAGCACTGTAAAAGGATGGTGAGGGAGTACGTAGCGGATCGCACGACCATCCTTGGTGACGCCTCTGCCCCCTACAACTACTGGGTGTCGAAGCTGGACACGTGGCCTGAACTAGCGCTGTATGCCCTTGAGGTGCTTGCTTGTCCTGCGGCTAGCGTCTTGTCGGAAAGGGTGTTTAGTGCGGCTGGGGGAATCATCACAGATAAGCGTAGCCGCTTGTCAACCGACAGTGCCGACAGGCTAACACTCATCAAGATGAACAAAGGCTGGATTTCCCCAGACTTCTGTTCTCCACCAGCGGACAGCAGCGATACGTAAGCAATACGTAGGCTGCACCCACGGATGGAAGCTACGTTCTCTCTCACCATCCAAAACGGGGACATTTCTGCTTCATCAATCTGTGTCTAATATTCCTCCTCCTCCTCCTCCTGCTCCTCCTCCTGAAACCTCACGTAATCACGCTGAACGGGCAATTTTTCTTAGGGCCACAAGGCTCACTCAAATAATTTTTCAGAACAATTTTTATAAGTTTCAATTAGCTTAAAAGCGTTGGAACTTTAACTTGAACCAATTTTTCGTTACACTGGGCTGCCTCCAGGCCTAGTTACCACTTAAGCCACATTAACCAAAGCGATTCACCTGCCATCTTGGTTGGGCATGGCCAATTTTTACTGAGGTACATTAGTACTGTTGGTACACCAATTTTTTGGGGCCCTCACCTACAGTGTAATCATAGTAATTTCTATGTTCTTCGCCTGCACTCATGGTACAGAAAGGTGTGTGGGGTTGGCCTACACTTTAGCTACATAAATGTCACTTGTGCCTTGGCTATACTAAGGCTACTGAAATGGAACTAAGACTGCGCTCCCGCTATACTGCTGCTTCAGAATTGTTACTGGGGCCTGTCTTGAGTGCTACTATTGCTTACATGGAACGAAGACTGCGCTCCCGCTATACTGCTGCTTCGGAATTGTTACTGGGGCCTGTCTTGAGTGCTACTATTGCTTACATGGAACGAAGACTGCGCTCCCGCTATACTGCTGCTTCGGAATTGTTACTGGGGCCTGTCTTGAGTGCTACTATTGCTTACATGGAACGAAGACTGCGCTCCCGCTATACTGCTGCTTCAGAATTGTTACTGGGGCCTGTCTTGAGTGCTACTATTGCTTACATGGAACGAAGACTGCGCTCCCGCTATACTGCTGCTTCAGAATTGTTACTGGGGCCTGTCTTGAGTGCTACTATTGCTTACATGGAACGAAGACTGCGCTCCCGCTATACTGCTGCTTCAGAATTGTTACTGGGGCCTGTCTTGAGTGCTACTATTGCTGACATGGAACGAAGACTGCGCTCCCGCTATACTGCTGCTTCAGAATTGTTACTGGGGCCTGTCTTGAGTGCTACTATTGCTTACATGGAACGAAGACTGCGCTCCCGCTATACTGCTGCTTCAGAATTGTTACTGGGGCCTGTCTTGAGTGCTACTATTGCTGACATGGAACGGACACGTGGAGAGGACACGTAGTGCCTCAAAAACATCCCCCTCCTCCTCCAACAGGGAAAACATTGTTGGCAAATGCCTTTGCATTGGTTCGTCTGGTGGCAGTCCAAGAATTTCACCTTTACCGACACTACAAGAGAGCCCCCCCACCATCCCCCCGCCACGGCCCACTTAATCCTGGCCACATTCCGAAAACAAACAAAATACAACCGTGCTACTAGGTCCGCAGTCACCACCACATTACCACCAACGCGGTTACTGTTAAGGTGCATATAACCACGGACACGTGGAGAGGACACGTAGTGCCTCAAAAACATCCCCCTCCTCCTCCAACAGGGAAAACATTGTTGGCAAATGCCTTTGCATTGGTTCGTCTGGTGGCAGTCCAAGAATTTCACCTTTACCGACACTACAAGAGAGCCCCCCCACCATCCCCCCGCCACGGCCTACTTAATCCTGGCCACATTCCGAAAACCAACAAAATACAACCGTGCTACTAGGTCCGCAGTCACCACCACATTACCACCAACGTGGTTACTGTTAAGGTGCATATTACCAGTCTGACTGGGGCATGCAGACACCTTGACAGAATGAATAGTGTGTGGCACATAGGTTCCCCATTGCTATGCCCAGGTGTGCAGCTCCTGATGGCGGTGGCACAGGATTATATTTCTCATTCCTTCTGTACAGCATTGTGGGCTATCGCCCCGCCCCTATTAAAGAGGGTCGCTACCTAGCCGTGCCAACCCTGTGCAGTGTGTGCCTGCGGTCCCTCGTCGTGGCAGACGCACTTCTAAATAGACATGAGGGTGGTGTGGCATGAGGGCAGCTGAAGGCTGCGCAGGGACAGTTTGGTGTGCGCTGTGGGGGGGAGGGGGTGCGGTTGGGCAGCATGTAACCCAGGAGAAGTGTCAGTGGTGTGTCATGCAGGCAGTGATTGTGCTTTGTTGGAGGTAGTGTGGTGCTTAGCAAAGGTATGCCATGCTAATGAGGGCTTTTCAGAAGTAAAAGTTGTTGGGGGGGGGGCCCACTCTTGCCGCTATTGTGGCTTAATAGTGGGACCTGTGAACTTGAGATGCAGCCCAACATGTAGCCCCTCGCCTGCCCTATCCGTCACTGTGTCATTCCCATCACTTTCCTGAATTGCCCAGATTTTCACACATGAAAACCTTAGCGAGCATCGGCGAAATACAAAAATGTTCTGGTCGCCCATTGACTTCAATGGGGTTCGTTGTTCGAAACGAACCCTCGAGCATCACGGGAAGTTCGTTCCGAATAACGAACACCCGAACATTTTGGTGTTCGCTCATCTCTAGTTTGCAACAAACAAGTCATGCCAGATGAATCTAACTTCCTTCTATGACAGAATCACCAACTGGGTTGATCAGTGGAATGCGGTGGATATAGTATATCTTCACTTTAGTAAAGCATTTGACAAAGTATCTCATACTATACTTATTGAAAAAAATGACCAAATATGGGATTGACAAGGCAACTGTTAGGTGTATTCACAACTGGCTGAGTGATCGTACTCAAAGAGTGGTCATAAATGGCTGCACATCCAAGTGTAAGAATGTATCAAGTAGGATACCACAAGGCTCTGTCTTAGGCCCAGTGTTGTTCAACATTTTTATAAATGATCTGGAGGAGGGAATTGATGGGAAACTGATCAAATTTGCTGATGACACAAAGCTAGGTTGGATAGCTAACACTAGGGAAGAGAGGATTCAAAAAGATCCAGAAAAGCTTGCACAGTGGGCGGCGACTAACAGAATGGTATTTAACAAGGAGAAATGCAAAGTCCTACATGTGGGGAAGAAAAATGAAAAAAGCACATACAGAATGGGAGGAATTGGACTAAGCAGCAGCACATGTGAAAAAGACTTGGGTATACTAATAGTTCATAGACTGAACATGAGTCAACAATGTGATGCAGCAGCCAAAAAGGCAAACACAATTCTGGGATGTATTAAGAGAAGCATAGAGTCTAGATCACGTGAGGTCATTATCCCCCTCTACTCTTCCTTAGTCAGACCTCATCTGGAATATTGTGTCCAGTTCTGGGCGCCCCACTTTAAAAAAGACATAGACAAACTGGAGCAAGTTCAGAGAAGAGTTACCAAGATGGTGAGCGGTCTGCAAATCATGTCCTATGAAGAAAGGTTAACCCCTTAGTGACCAGCCCATTGCCTTTTTACGTCCTGCCCAAGTGGGCTTTATTCTTTGAGGACGTAAAAACATGTGTCCTGCAGAGAATAAAGCCACGTGGGCACTGGACGTGACAGCTCCATGCTGTCGGTGCCCACAGGTAGCCGACAGCATGGAGCTGTCATCCCGGGCTGCGGGGACCCCCCCCCCCCCCGGCATTGCGATCGGCGCTATCGAATGGATAGCGCCGATCGCAATAAAGTGAAAAAAAGTTTTTAAAAAGTTAAATATTCAGCTGCCCTGATGGATCGGATCCATCAGGGCAGCTGAAATTACTCACCTGCCTTCTCCGGGGTCTTCTGCGGTGACGGAGTCCTCCCAGACCCGCCGCCGCTCTTCTGCGGATGACGTCACGCGCATGCGCAGAAGCCCGGGCGCCCCCGGCAAATTCAAAGTCTCCTGGCTCCCGGCTACCTCCAGGAGATGTTATCGGCGACCGCGGTTAGTGGTCCCCGGCCCGTGATCACCGCTATCCAATGGATAGCGGCGATCACGAAAAAGTACAAGTTTCACCTCCCCTTATGGATCCGTCCATGAGGGGAGGGGAAAATACTCACCTCAGGTCCGCCGGTGTTCCGGGACCCGAAGTCCCCGTCTACGCATGCGCGCCCGATGATTGACATCGGGCGCATGCACAGAGGGAAATTCAAAATCCCTCTGCTCCTGGCTGTCATGTGTAACCAGGAGCAGAGAGATTTCACCGGGGACTTGATCACTGTTATACAATGGATAACAGTGATCATGTAAAGTTAAAAAAAAGTGTAAAAAAGTTTTTAAAAAAAGTTTAAAAAGCGTACGTTTCATCTCCCCTCACGGATCATATCCGTGAGGGAGGATGAAAGTACGTACATAAGGCCCCCAGATTTATCCGCGGACCTTGCCCCAGCTTCTGTGCACACGCCCATCACCAAAATGGCGGACGCATGCGCAAAAGCTGTGGATTGCCAAGATAATTGAAATTCTCCCTGCTCCTGGCTACAAAACTGAGCCAAGAGCGTGGAGATTTCACAGGGGGCCGCGGTGAGCGGTTCCTGGTCACGTATTCGCCGTTATACAGTGGATAATGGCGATCACGTAAAAGTTTTTTAAAAATTGAAGTTTTATCTCCCCTTCCTGATGCGGTCAGTGAGAGGAGATAAAACTTTTTACCGGAGGCCTCCGTATTTGAACCCCGACGCAATCCTCCTTTGTGAACCTTCCCGAATTCTGCACATGCGACCGCCGGCAAAATGCCAGACACATTCGCAGGAGTCGGGGAGCCCAGGAAACTTAAAATCTGCTTGCTCTCGGCGACCGTTGGTCGGGGAGAGCCTGGAGCAGTGTCCTTGTTGAGCAGTCACCGGTCACATGATAAAAAAGTAACGATCTAACATAGGTCAGTCTCACATGATGCAGATCAATCGCATTGGATTACACAATTCCGCTCACATTAGCGGGTCGGAATTAAGTAATCCACTGGCAGAAAAGAGAACGCAGCAGGTTCTATTTTACTGCGGATATCAGCAACACAGAGCCCATTGTGCTCCATGGTCATGGATATACCCGCAGCCCATACGCAACTACATTGTATACGGCTGCTGGTACCCGTGTCATCGCTAAGCGATGGTGCAGAAAATACAAACAAAAAAGTACTGCGAATGACCGCCTGTGTGAGTAGGCAGTTATGCGCAGTACATTACGCGGCCGTACGCAGGGTCACAGCTGGGATCCACTGCGGGCCTCCGCAAGCGGATTCCACATATGGCCGCATGAGCCCGGCGTTATTCAGACCGCTACCTGTAATACGTATTTTACAAGAAGCCCCGGGAACGCTCGCCTTTATGCAGTTCCAGGAGCAGCTTGTTGAGCGCCTTCTGTGTGAGACCGCCGCACCTCGGCAAGCTTACGAAGTCTCACGGAACGCCACTTTTTACACCCCATACCCGCCACTGAAGTCCGGATATTGGTTTTATGGCCCCATGTGCCCATTCCAACCACCCTCCGTAATTACTAGAGATGAGCGAACCTACTCGGTTTGGGTGCTTTTGGACTCGAGCACCGCTTTTTCTGAGTAACTCACTACTCGGATGAAACGATTCGGGGGTGAGCATGGGGTTGCAGAGGGGAGTGGGGAGGGGGGGGGGGAGAGCTCCCCCCTGTTCCCCACTGCTACCCCCGCTCCACCACACCACCCCCCGAATCTTTTCGTCCGAGTATTGAGTTACTCAGAAAAAGAAGTGCTCGAGTCCAAAAGCACCCGAACCGAGTAGGTTCGCTCATCTCTAGTAATTACCCCTGTCTTCGGAAATACCACACAGTTCACATTATTACTTTTATCTAAGATTTGGGGAACGCTGAAAAGGGCGCGGAGTGTTTGGGGGAGGGGAGGGGGGGGGGGATATTTTTAGGGAGTCAATTTTTATTCCGTACAAGTGAACGATGAGACCTGGAATTTATTCAGTTGTGCCCTGCAATCCAATGTGTGCTCCTTCCATTAGAGGCCTTGTCATGGGCCCTGTAAGTAAATTAGGGCCACAAGGGGTATGTTTCTGAACTCGGGACAAACGGGGGGATCCATTTTGGGGTGAACGTCTTCATTCCTATGTGCACTGTACAAAAAAACTTTTTAAAATTGAAAAAATTGCCAAAAAAATTGAAAATCGTAATTTTTGCCTTCTGCTTTGCTTAGATTCATTCAAATACTGCGGGGTCAAAATACACAGTATAACCCTAGATGAATTTTTTAAGGGGTCTAGTTTTCAAAATGGGGTCATATGAGGGGGGTTCCTTATCGTTTTGGACGCTCAATGGCTCTATAAGTGGGCAATGGGGCCTGGAATTTATTCAGTTGTGCCCTGCAATCCAACGGGTGTTCCCTCCATCAAGGGACTTGCCGTGGGCCCTGTAAGTAGATTAGGGCCACAATAGGTATGTTTCTGAACACGGGACAAACAGGGGTATCCATTTTGTGGTGAAAGTCTTCATTCCTATGTGTGCTGTACAAAAATAAATATTTTTAAATTGACGCAATTGCCCAAAAAATGAAAATCGTAATTTTTTCCTACTGCTTTGCTTAGATCTATTCAAAAATTGTACAGTTAAAATACACAGTACACCCCTAGATGAATGGATTACGGGGTCTAGTTTTCAAAATAAGGTCATTTGTGGGGGTTCTCTATTGTTTTGGCCGCTGAAGAACTCTACAAGTGTGGTATGGGGCATAAAAGTCCTTCAAGCAAAATTTATGTTCTAAAAGCCACCGACTGCTCCTTTCATTTTGGGCCCCGTTGTGCATCCAGACATAAGATTAGGGCCACAATGGGTATATTTCTGAAAACCGCACCGAGGGGTATCCATTTTGGGGTGCAAGTCTTCATTCATATGTGTGCTGTACAAAAAAAGTTGTTTTTAAAGTGACAGAATTGCCAAAAAAATGAAAATCACAATTTCTTCCTTTTGCTTTGCTTGAATTCATTCAAAAACTGTGGAATCAAAATATGCAGTACACCCCTAGATAAATTTGTTAAGGGGTCTAGTTTTCAAAATGGGGTCATTTGTGGGGGTTCTCTATTGTTTTGGGCGCTCAAGAGCTCTACAAGTGTGCTATGGGGCCTAAAAGGTCTTCAAGCAAAATCTCTGTTCTGAAAACCACACCTTCTCTCGTCCCCTACCTCCTCTAAGCCAAAAGAGGCCCCCCACTCCACCTGTCACCGATGCCTGTTCCAATTCCACCCAGAGTTTTGTTGACTGTCTATTAAGAAGGTCTATTACAGTCTTACCTATTGCCGCTCTATAATAGAGACGTAAGTCTGGGAGGCCTGTGCCCCCTTTATCTTTCCTCGGAGTAAGGATTTTATAACTCAGTCGAGGTCTAGACCCACCCCAGACAAAATGTGTAATAGCCTTTCTTATATCCTTGGGGTCTGAATAGGGAGGGTTTGAAAGAGATACACAAATTTTGGCAGGAGATTTTTGATGGTGTTAATTTTTCCGAACCATGAGAGCGTCAACGGACGCCATCTCTCTAGGTCTTTCAGACATGTGGTGTACAGGGGCTCAAAATTTAATTTAAAGGGGTTGTCCCGCGAAAGCAAGTGGGTCTATACACTTCTGTATGGCCATATTAATGCACTTTGTAATGTACATTGTGCATTAATTATGAGCCATACAGAAGTTATCAGAAGTTATTCACTTACCTGTTCTGTTGCTAGCGTCCTCGTCTCCATGGTGCCGTCTAATTTTCAGCGTCTAATCGCCGGATTAGACGCGCTTGCGCAGTCCGGGTCTTCTTCTTTTCTGAATGGGGCCGCTCGTGCCGGAGAGCGGCTCCTTGTAGCTCCGCCCCGTCACGTGCCGATTCCAGCCAATCAGGAGGCTGGAATCGGCAATGGACCGCACATAAGCCCTGCGGTCCACCGAGGGAGAAGATCCCGGCGGCCATCTTCACCAGGTAAGTAAGAAGTCACCGGAGCGCGGGGATTCAGGTAAGCACTGTCCGGTTTCTTTTTTAACCCCTGCATCGAGTTTGTCTCGCGCCGAACGGGGGGGCTGTTGAAAAAAAAAAAAACCGTTTCGGTGCGGGACAACCCCTTTAAATAGGTGCCCTGGGTCAGAGGAAAGCTTAACCCCTAAATATTTAATATGGTCATCACACCATTTCAATGGAGAGAGGGATTTAAGTTGAGTAACATCAGTCATCTGGAGCGTTATATTCAGTCCTTCAGATTTATGCATGTTGACCCTGAAATTTCTAACCCTACTATATAACTTAAACTCACGGAGAACAGCAGGAAGGGCGCATTGAGGGTTTGTAATATAGATTAGGAGATCGTCAGTGACCAGTGCCACTTTATGTTCCATAGATGCTACTTTATAGCCCTGTATATCCCGATTTGCTCGAAGACAATTTGCTAGGGATCCCATTACTAAAAGAAATAATGTTGGTGATAGCGGTCAGCCCTGCTGTGTTCCATTTCTAATAATAATTGAATTTGAGTGTTTCCCATTGACTCGTACCTTTGCCGAGGAGGATTCATAAAGTGACATTATCCAACTCTAATCTATCACCCAGTCCTATCTTTCGTAATGTAGCCTCCAGGAAGTTCCAATTGACACGGTCAAATGCCTTCTCAGCATCAACTGAGAGAAGACATAGAGGAATGTCCATAAAATGTTCTTGGTGAAAAGAGATGCGCCTTAAATTCACGAATATTACTCACGTGGAAACATTTTCCAACTTCGGTATGAAATATCAGACTTTATATCTGCAGAATTAAAAATTTGTGATGTACAAGCCATTAAGACCAACCACCTATGCCTTTCAAATTAAGGTGAGCTCTTAACCATAGCTTGACAGATTTCAAGTGAGCCAGCAGTTTTATACGTACATTTCTGGGTAAAACATTTCCCACATTCTGAAAAAGTAAACTATTTCTCTTTTGTGTGAGTTCTGCAATGGTGAACTAACTTTGATTTCTCTGCAAAACATTTCCCACATTGTGAACAGGAAAATGGCTTCTCTCCTGTGTGAATTCTTTGATGTGTAACAAGGATTGATTTCTGAGTAAAACATTTCCCACATCTTGAACAAGAAAACGGCTTCTCCCCTGTGTGAGTTCTGTGATGCCGAATAAGATAGGATTTCCCTGTAAAACATTTCCCACATTCTGAACATGAAAACGGCTTCTCTCCTGTGTGAATTCTCTGATGTGTAACAAGATTTGATTTCTCTGCAAAACATTTCCCACATTCAAGACAAGAAAATGGCTTCTCTCCTGTGTGACTTCTCTGATGATTAACAAGGTCCGATTTCACAACAAAACATTTCCCACATTCTGAACATGAATATGGCTTCTCTCCTGTGTGACGTCTCTGATGTGTAACAAGATGGGATTTCTCTCTAAAACATTTCCCACATTCTGAACATGAAAACGGCTTCTCTCCTGTGTGACGTCTCTGATGTCTAACAAGGGCTGATTTCTTAGTAAAACATTTCCCACATTCTGGACAAGAATGAGGCCTTTGGTGTTCTCCCATTCTGTGACTTCTCTTTTGCTGATCAGACAGTGATGAATCAGAATATAGGAGCTGTATAAGAGGATCAGATGATGGATGTTTGATGTGAGGGGTTGAAGGAATATCTGGGATAATGGAAGGTTTGTCATATGAATCTTGTGTGATACCACAATCCTCTGCTTTACACTCTGCAGATATCAGGCGTCCCTCTGAGCTTCTGGTACTGTCATCTGCCAAGAAGAAAGTTGATTATTCTTTAATACTACAAACCTAAAAATTGATTATGATATTTTATAACAGTTTGATAAATAACAAGTCGCACATTTGGAAGCCCAAATCCTGCATCTAAATGAGATGTAGTTCAAAACATTGCGGATGCGATTGACAGATTACTGGGAGGGGCTGGAGAGGATCCAGCAGTCATGGTGCACATACGCAGCAATGAACAAATTACAGGTCAATGGAGGGCCCTCAAAAAACGATTTCAGGGACATAGGATCCAAGCTCAGGGCAAGGACCTCCAAGGTAGTTTTCTCGAAAATACTACCTGCACCACAAGCCACACTAGAAAGGCAGCAGGATCATAGGGAGGTAAACAAGTATCTCCGGAGTTGGTGTAAGAAGGAGGGATTTGGGTTCCTGGAGAACTGGGCTGACTTAGCTGTCGGCTATAAGCTCTACCACAGAGACAGGCTGCATCTTAATGGGGAGGGTGCAGCTGTGCTGGGGGAGTATTTAAACTAGGGACTGGGGAGAGGGCAAAAAAAAAAAACGGGGGGTAGATAGCGACCTAGAACCAAGTAATGGGAATGGGGTCGAGCAGGGGGTGGCGTTAGTATAGTTCGAACTGACAGAGTAGGTATGCTGACAACACCCAACTATACACCTCTTTCCGTGAGATCTCTGATCCTTTCCTCCAAAAGATTACCGACTGTCTGCTGTCTCTAATACTATGTCCTCCATTTTTCGCAAACTTAACCTCTCTAAGATGGACCATCTCGTCTTTCCACCTTCCAACCGACCTCCCTTGAATATCTCCATTCCAGTGTCTGGCACCACCATAACCCCCAGACAGCACGTCCACTGGCTTGGGGGTCACACTGGATTCTGACCTCTCCTTTTCCCCCCCACGTCCAATCTCTGGGCCAAACATGCCATACGCACCTCAGAAATATTGCTAAAATCCATCTGTTCCTCACCACAGACACGCTAAAGACGCTTGTGGTTGCCCTTATCCACTCCCGACTCAACTACTGCAACTCGCTACTCATCGGCCTCCCCGCACCAGGCTCGCTCCGATCTAATCCATACTAAATGTGGCATCTAGGCTCATTTTTCTATCCAGCCGTTACTCAGACACCTCTGCACTATGCCAGTCGCTGCATTGGCTGCCCATCCAATGCAGAACTAAATTTAAACTCCTCAACCTCACCCAAAAAGCTCTTCATGTCGCCGCCCCACCGTACATTACCTCCCTTCTGTCCGTACACCACCCAGCCCACACAATCCAGTCCGCTAACACACTTAGACTAAACACCCCTGTAATACAAACCTCACATGCTCGCCTACAGAACTTCAGCAGAGCAGCACCCATGCTCTGGAACACTCTACCCTAAGGCATCCAGACAATTCCCGATGCACGAAATTTCAGACATGCCTTAAAAACTCACCTCTTCAGGAAGGCATACCAAATCCCCTGATCTAGTCCCCTTGCCCCTCCCTATGCCTCCCCACACCTTTCACCCTGCCTATCACATACGACCTCTAACCCTGCACCTCTTTACAGGCCCAACCTGTTTGCTTTCTAATAACTGATTTTCATATGAAATCCCCATACTGCCTATGTTCCCCCATACCAAGCCCCCCTTGTACCTCCTGTATCATCCCTACCCCATTTGTTTCAAACTAATTGTATATCATATCTAATTGTTGTATTGTTTGTGTTTCTCCCATGCTTGAAAGCGCTACGGAATAAGTTGGCGCTATACAAATAAAGATTATTATATTTATTATTATAATAGTGCCATTAGTAGCACAATAAATATAAAGAACAACCACCATATAAATTGTATGGCAACAAATGCAAAAAGTCTGATCGGTAAAGTGGGTGAGCTTGAAGTGAGAATGACTGATGAAAATTACAATATAGTGGGAATACCAGAAACATGGCTTGATGATAAGTGTGATTGGGCGGTGAATTTACAGGCTTACAATCTCTTCAGAAGAGACCGTGGGAACCACAAAGGGGGAGGGGTGTGTCTGTACGTTAAATCATACTTATTGCCGAGGCTACACGAAGATATAGGAATAGCAGATGAACATGTGGAATCTCTATGGGTAGAAATGCAGGGAGAAAAAAATAAGGAAATCCTGATAGGGGTTTTCTATAGACCACCAAAAGCAACAGAAGAAACTGAAACCCTATTACTAAGGCAGATAGAAGAGGAGTCAAACCGCAACAAAGTAATTATTATGGAGTTCTTTAATTATCCGGATATAACATGGGAGAACGAAACCTGCAAATCTCACAGGGGTGATAAGTTCTTGAGAACAATTAAAGATAACTATCTTATCCAACTTGTGCAGGAGCCAACTAGAGGGAGGGCCACTGTGGACTAATGAACTGAAAAAACAGACAGAATCTCGGGGGTGCAGGTTGAGGGGCACTTGGGAAATAGTGACCACAATATAAATAACTTCCAGCTGTCATACAATAAGTTTTATCAGGGAGCGACAAATAAACTAAACTTTAGAAAAGCAAAATTCAATCAGCTCAGAACTACTATCGGTAACATTAATTGGGACAACATCCTTAAAAATACCAGTACGGAGGACAAATGGGAAAAGTTCAAAAGGATCCTAATCACCTCATGTGAGCAGTTCATTCCCTTTAAAAATAAAAGAACTTCAAGTAGAAGGAAACCAATGTGGCTCAACAAGACGGTAAGAGGGGCAATAAACGAAAAAAAGAAAGCGTTTAAACTACTAAAGCAAGAAGGCGACGAAGAAGCTAAAATCATACAGGGGAAAAAACAAAATATGCAAAGATACGATCAAAACTGCTAAGGAGGAGGCAGAAAGACTGATCGCCAAAGAGAGCAAAAACAACCCGAAACTATTCTTCAATTATATTAACAGTAAAAGGATTTGCACTGAAAGCACTGGCCCTTTAACAAATAATGCAGGAGAAATCATTGAAGATGATGGAGGGAAGGCAAATCTATTAAATAGATTCTTTTTAAGTGTATTCACGAATGAAAAAGAAATGTCACACGAGATGCAGAGGAATGAAACGAACAATAAATATTGCACGCCTAACACAGGAGGAAGTGCAGAGTCGGTTAAAGAGGATTAAAATCAATCAATCACCGGGCCCAGATAGAGTACACCCAAAGGTTCTAAGGGAACTAAGTGACGTGATAGCTGGATCGCTACTTCTTATATTTAGGGACTTTATTGAGACCGCATTGCCAATGTAGTTCCAATATACAAAAATGGGTCTGAAATAGAGTCTGGTAACTACAGGCCGGTAAGTCTTACTTCAATAAATGGAAAAATATTGATGGGGTTTCTGAGAGACACTATCCTAGAATACCTCAAGAAAAAGAACAGCATAACTCCTCACCAGCATTGGTTCATGAGGGGTCGATCATGTCAGACCAATCTGATCAGCTTCTACGATGAAGTAAGTTCTAGGCTGGACCTGGGAGAGTCTGTTGATCTTGTATATCTGGATTTTTCTTAAGCATTTGACACTGTGATATATACATTTTATATATCAATAGGTTGATATATAAAATGAGATAGCTCAGTTGAGGTGAAAGCGTGTGCATCTGGGTAAAGAATTGGTTAAAAGAAAGAAAGCAAAGGGTGGTAATAAATATTTATCAATGACCTGATAGAGGGGCTGCACAGTAAAATATCAATATTTGCAGACGATACAAAATTATACCAGGTAATTAATACAATGGAGGACTGCAAAAAGACCTAGATAAACTGGGGCTTAAGTAGAAAAATTGCAAGTGAAGTTCAATATTGATAAATGTAAGGTTCTGCACATGGGCAGGAGAAACGGATGTCACCAGTATACACTAAATGGGGTACTGCTAGGGAAAAGTGAGATGGAAAAGGACCTGGGGGTACTAGTGGATAGTAGACTAAACTGGAGTAACCAATGCCAGTCAGCTGCTGCAAAAGCTAATAAAGTCTTGGGGTGCATTAAAAGAAGTATAGGAGTGAGGGACGAGAACATTATTCTTCCATTATATAAGGGACTCGTCAGGCCTCACATGGAATACTGCGTACAGTTCTCAGGAAAGATGTTGTAGTGCTTGAGGGGGTTCAATGAAGGGCAACTAAATTAATAAATGGAATGAGAGGACTGGAATACCCAGAGAGGCATCAAAACTGGGATTATTTACCCTGGAAAAAAGATGGTTAAGGGGTGACTAAATAACATAAAAACATAGTAGGTTAGGCCGAATGAAGACAATGTCCATCTAGTTCAGGCTATTTCCACCCCCTAGTTGATCCAGAGGAAGGCAAACCCCAAGAGGCAGAAGCCAATTAGCCCATTTGGGGGAAAATTCCGTCCCGACTCCATAATGGCAACCAGAATTATCCCTGGATCAACCCCCAATAGTTCCTACCTGAATGCAAGACCCAGAACTACAATCCCACTGATCACCTAAAATCTATATCCTGTAATATCCTTCCACTCTAGAAAGACATCTAGTCCCTCTTAAACTCATCTATGGATTTTGCCATCATTACTTCCTCAGGCAGAGAGTTCCACAGTCTCACTGCTCTTACAGTAAAGAATCCCCTTCTGTGTTGGTGATAAAACCTGCTTTCTTCTAGATGTAGCGGATGTCCTCTCGTTACCGTCACAGTCTTGGGTATAAACAGATCATGGGAGAGATCCTTGTATTGTCCCCTCATGTATTTATACATGGTTATTTGGTCGCCCCTTAACCATCTTTTTTCCAGGGTGAATAATTCTAACTTTGATATCCTCTCTGGATATTCCAGTCCCTTCATTCCATGTATTAGTTTAGTTGCCCTTCTTTGAACCCCCTCCAGCACTGTGACATCTTTCCTGAGCACCGGTGTCCAGAACTGTGCGCAGTATTCCATGTGAGGCCTGACAAGTGCCTTATATAGTGGGAGGATAATGTTCTCATCCCTCGCCCCTATACCTCTTTTAATGCACCCCAAGACTTTATTAGCTTTTGCAGCAGCTGACTGGCATTGGTTACTCCAGTTTAGTCTACAATTCACTAGTACCCCCAGGTCTTTTCCCTAGCAGTGCCCCATTAAGTGTATATTGGTAACATCCGTTTCTCCTGCCCATGTGCATAGTCTTACATTTATCAACATTGAACTTCATTTGCCATTTTTCTGCCCAAGCCCCCAGCTTATCTATGTCCTTTTGTAGCCGCACATTGTCCTCTGTTGTATTATTTGTCTTATATAATTTTGTATCATCTGTAAATATTGATATTTTGCTGTGCAGCCCCTCTATCAGGTCATTGATAAATATGTTGAACAGAGTGGGGCCTAATACTGAACCCTGTGGCACCCCGCTAGCGACTGTGGTCCAATCAGAGTACGAACCATTTATTACCACCCTCTGCTTTCTATCACTGAGCCAATTTTTTACCCACTTACACACGTTTTCGCCCAGTCCGAGCTGCCTCATTTTGTATATTAGCCTATTATGTGGCACGGTGTCAAAGGCTTTAGAGAAGTCCAGATATACGAGATCAATAGATTCTCCCTGGTCCAGCTTAGAGCTTACTTCATCGTAGAAACTGATCAGATTTGTCTGACATGAGCGACCCTTCATGAATCCATGCTGGTGAGGAGTTATTCCCTTGTTCTCCTTGAGGTACTCTAGGATGGCGTCTCTCAGAAACCCCTAGAGTAATGTATAAATACATGAGGGGACGATACAAGGATCTCTCCCAGGATCTGCTTATACTCAGAACTGTGACGGTAATAAGAGGACATCCGCTATGTCTAGAAGAAAGCAGGTTTCATCACTAACATAGAAGGGGGTTCTTTACTGTAAGAGCAGCGAGACTGTGGAACTCTCTGCCTGAGGACGTGGTGATGGCAAAATCCATAGAGGAGTTTAAGAGGGGATAAGATGTCTTTGTAGAGCGCTATGATATTACAGGATATAGACATTAGGTGTCCAGCAGGGTTGTTGATCTCAAAGGTTGATCCAGGGATTACTCTGGCTACCATTTTGGAGTCAGGAAGGATTTTTTTCCTCCAAATGAGCTAAATTGGCTTTTTTTTTGCTTTCCTCTGGACCAATAAGGAAGGGGTTGAAACAGGCTGAACTAGATGGACATTGTCTTCATTCAGCCTAACGTATTATGTTACTATGTAGCAAAATATAATTATCATCTAAGGGAACTTTTACATAGGCTTATAATCACTAGAGTAATCACTCAAAAAAGGCCATTACGGACAACTATCTGTCCATGTAAACACCAATCCTGACAGAGCAAGTTAATAAGAATCGCTCGCTCCTAGAAGTCGCTTGGTTTGCAGCTCACTTAAAGACCAAGTGATTGCCAGTGCAGAAAACATCACCAAAAACTACAGATGTGAATCGGGACTTACAAGTAACTAATTCTGGTTTTCATCAATAACATGGGGGTCCTGGGGGGTCTGAAAAAGGGTCATGAAGAGTAATTTACAGCAGAGTCCTCCACAAGCCCCGGGCTCCTGTCCCCGGTAGATCTCCGAGCCCAAGCTACAGGAATAGTATATTCCATACAGATGGAGTTCGGCCATTTCTGCACCAACATTAGTTTCTGGTTTTCCATAAAGGGGTTTCACAGAGGCAGGAATAGTGCAAAATAGTATAACTAGAATCTATTCACTGCTTTGGACTCTAAAACATAAATTTTAATATTATTGTTAAAAAATGTTTTACAAAAACTCACAAACAAACAAACATCTCATACTGATGAGCTATTAAAGTCTTGGAATACTTCTCACTTATATAGTGGGTGATAAAGTCAGGATCTAAGTATATGGTTGTGTTTGGTGTCACTGTACCAAAAATACTTGTTTTTAATATATAGCGCCCCCCTGAGGCTACGGAAGGCATAAATCAGATCACTCCCCAGAAGATGAAGAGGAGGAAATAGTATTCTTGACAGTAAATCGGTCCTGCTCCGACACGTTTGGCTCAACAAGGAGCTCTACAGGGACCCTGATATACCTCAATACAATATGTACTGGTGACTTTCCAAAACCAAATTGTATAGCAGCTATACAATAATTGGTTAAGAAAAGCTCACATGCAGATTTAACTGTGAGGGCGGAATAGTGGATAATACACCATATATCCACCAAATAATAGGGGGATGTCGTATTATCTTATTCTTGCCAAGGTAAATAATAGCAAGAATTACGCTGTGGAGTAAATATTGTCACCCTCAACAATCTGCTAGGAGCCCTTCTTTTCACTACAATGCTCCCGTGACTTCTGCCCAGTGTTCTCCTGGATGCTACTTTAGATGCCTATATCTCTGAAAGCAATCACTATCTACCCGCAGCTCAGCTTCCGATTATTATAGTGGAGACTGCTACATCCAATTGGTTTCCACTAGAGATGAGCGAGCGTACTCGGAAAAGCACTACTCGCTCGAGTAGTTTGCTTTATCCGAGTATCGCTGTGCTCGGGTCTGAAGATTCGGGTGCCGCTGCGGCTGACAGGTGAGTTGCGGCGGGGAGCAGGGGAGAGCGGGCGGGAGAGAGGGAGAGAAAGATCTTACCTCCGTTCCTCCCCGCTCTCCCCTGCAGCTCCCCGCTCCGTGCCGGCACCCGAATCTTCAGGGACGAGCACAGCGATACTCAGATAAAGCAAATTACTCGAGCGAGTAGTGCTTTTCCGAGTACGCTCACTCATCCCTAGTTTCCACCCTTCAATTTCTAATGCTGTCTTTCTTTTAAATAACTACTTTCTATTTGTTTGTCTGATACTTCTAATTTCTTATTTCCTATAGTTGCCTCTTAATTGCAAATAGCTCAGCAGTAATGAGAAGAGAAAAGAAATCAAAAAAGAAAGAAAATGGTGGAGCAGCAGACCAACAGCCTTGGTGGTAAGCTAGTGGTAGCCACCAAGGCTGTTGGTCTGCTGCTCCACCATAGGGCGCCGTAAATGCCCATCATGTGTTATCAGCTATAACGCTATCACATGTCATCCATGTTTAGTTTGTACTCCGGCTGAATGGGGAATATCCAGCGGAAACTGACAGATCTTATAAAGCTACATAACTATCAGCAGCCGCTGACCGAGGAGAATCTGTGACTCTTCTCTGCTGTATTTAGTGGTTACTACTCACCTGGGCGGTTACCTGTAGGAATCTCCTCTTTACACCGCTGATCGCCCCTCACATTTGTCTCTGTAGTACTAATATTGGTCAGATCTTCATCCTGATACAAAAGCTGTGAGACAAATATTGTAAAAGTCAGCAGACTTATGAGCCTGAGGTGACATCTGGGGAACTATTTTTGTTAATATGTGGGTATCCCTAGGGGCTACTATAATGATGGAGATCCTCATGCTGTTAAGCATGCAAACAGTATACCATCATGGTTTGGTTTGTGACAGCAGAACGGACACAAGTAGGTTTTTATTATACTATTAACAGCCACTTGTCAGTGAATATGTGAGTGCTTCTGATGCTCCGCCCCTGGTGACATCATCACTCCACCGCTGGCGACGTCCTTGCTCCACTGCCTGGTGACACCATCGCTCCCCCCTCTGGTGATGCTGGTGCTCCACCCCACCCCCAGGTGATGTCATTGCTCTGTCCCCACCCCCAGTGACCTTTCAGCTCCGGCCCTAGTGACATCATCACTTCGCCCCCTGGTGACATCATAGCTCCACCCCCGGTTACGTAATTGCTCTGCCCTCTGGTGACATCATCGCTCTGTCCCATGGTGACATCATTGAAGGTCCTACAACATATATAAAATACAGAGCCTGACCTACAGAAGAACAACGCAGTTAGGGCTCTTGAAGAGGGAAGCACAAAAATAACAAAATGAGAATACAACTAAGCCGTTATTATCTCAGACACAACTCAGCGGTCCTGACAGGAGACACTGTCCTACTGCCACCACAGAAATCCAGGGGGCTAAAGGCCCTGTGGTGACCTCACTGCTGTGGGAGGAGCCATTGTGCAATTTGGTAGAAAGTACTGTATACAGGATAAGCGCACAGCAACTACCACCAGGATCTGTGATTACATCACCGTCATGTGATCACCTGCGTTGTTGGAGTCAGGAATTGCATGACCAGGGTCTCATCACTGTAACCAGTAGTCTGGTGATGTGTGGAAATCAGGATGGATGTGGATGTAGCACAGTTGTATGTGTGTGATGTGTGGGATTCAAGATGGATGCAGTAGAGCTGTGTGTCATGTGTGTGAATCAGGATGAATGTAGTAGAGCTGTGTATGTGATGTGTGTGGATCTTGATGTAGCAGAGCTGTGTGTGTGATGTGTGGGGGTCAGGATGGATGGAGTAGAGCTGTATGTGTGATGTGTGCGGATCACAATGGATGTAGAATGTAGCAGAGCTGTGTGTGTAATGTGTGGGAATCTAGATGGATGTAGCAGAGCTGTGTGTGTGATTTGTGGGAATCATAATGGATGCACAAAGGGCAGGGAGAGGGCGGGAGCTTAGCTCCACCCCCGCCACGTCCCCTCGCATTGCAAACAGCCAGAGGGGCTTAGAGTCAGAGAGGCGGCGAGGGGGAGGGAACGGGAAGACAGCTCAGACTGTAGCTTATATCGGCCGGCCATGAAAACAGCGCCCGATATATGTTGATGTGAATAAGACCTAAAGGCCTTGTGCTTTTGGGTCAGTAGAGATGGCCATGTTGGAGTTGAGGGATTGAAGACCTTCAGTTTATAGTATGTATCTTCTATATATATAAAATTGAATGTATGTCTGTCTGCGTGCGTGCGTGTCTGCGTGTCTGTCTGTTTGTCCTTTATGCGCTACTACACCATTCATCCGATCGCCATGAAACTTTGGGAAGTTGTTGAGTACACTCCTGGGAAGATTATAGGCATAGTACAACTATCCTACGATAAATGGCACGCGCGCGAGCGTCGTCGAAAGTTACCACCCCCCCACGTAGATCGAATAAGTAAGCCACCTGCTATTGTGATGTCATCACTGATGTCATCAACATCGGACGCCCTTGAACATGCCCCAACATGTTCTATAAAGCTGCATTGTGATGTCATTAAGGCTCTATTATGACACGTACAGCTTGGAACCACTAGAGCACGCCAGCCAATTACCATTGGAGTTGGAAGTGGGTAAACAAGTACTAGGATATCTTCCTAAGAAGCCACAGCAGCCGGATAAATTGTATGTTCCACCCAACGGCTATTTTATTCAGCCCACAATGGGGAAGCAGCGGCCTACAAAATCTCATTCAGGTAGGTAGGTTCAGTTCTTGGAGGTTGGGGAATGCTTATGGGCAAGGCCTTATGTCTCATCCCAACTCGATTATTCAATTCTAAGCGCAAAAGAATTAGCGTCCAAATTTTATGTACGGAATTTAATTCTCTCACTTCCCAATGTCATAGAAACTTGAAATTTGGCACAAGCATTGATTATGTCATAAATAGGAAAAGTTAATGGGTCCCAACTCGATTATTCAATTCAAAGCGCCAAAGAATTAGCGTTCAAATTTTACGTGCGGAATCTAATTCTCTCATTTCCTGATGTCATAGATAGATAGATAGATAGATAGACTGTATGCAATAACCCTGATAGATAGATAGATAGATAGACTGTATGCAAGAACCCTGATAGATAGATAGATAGATAGATAGATAGACTGTATGCAAGAACCCTGATAGATAGATAGATAGATAGATAGATAGATAGATAGATAGATAGATAGATAGATAGATAGATAGATAGACAGACTGTATGCAATGACACGTACAGCTTGGAACCATAAATACTAGAGCACGCCAGCCATTTACAGTCAGTCTCCATTGGAGATGGAAGTGGGTAAACAAGTACTAGGCTATCTTCCCAAGAAGCCACAGCAGCCGGATAAATTGGATGTTCCACACAACGGCTATTTTATTCAGCCTGCAAGGGGGAAGCAGCGGCCTACAAAACCTCAGTGGTCGCTGCTGCCGTCATTTTTAAAAAAGGTACGCTCAGTTCTTTCATGGAGAACAATGTTTAGTGGAGAACTCGCTTATTGGATACAATGTTGCGAGCTGGGGAAAACCCCTAGAATAATCCACGGCACGCAGGCAGACAAGCAAAGTGTAAATAACTGGATTGGATAGCTATGTCTGTCTGTCTTCGCAGCAACGAATGTATGTATGTCTGTCTTCGCAGCAACGCGCGACGGGTACGCTAGTACTATATAAAAGGGAACCCCGGTGCTGCTGCCACCAGATCTTGCTGCTGGTCTTTTGCAGCCACTCAAGGGTTTTTAACCATTTGCCTCCTCAAGAATCTGGTGGCAGCCGGTGATAGCTTACTCTTTCTGCCATGTCTGGATAGTGTAGCATGTGTTCCTGTAACTTTGAGCTTGTGAACTGCCTCCAGCTATATCTCTAGGAACATTCAGTGCCGTTGTATTTCTCTGCATCTTTTTCTTTGTTTGCACAAGGCAGTCTTTTAATCTTTTCGACCAGTTTCTTGTCTTACCTGTATTTCTAACATGCAATCAAATGTCTCAATTAGCAAAGCTCCTGCCAGTCCAGGTATCTGATGCATTTTCTCTCAAGCACACCTGATGCAACTAATGAAGCCCTTGATTAGTTATATTCGGTGTGCTTGAGACAACAACTGATTTCCAAATCTGTGCTGTTACGAGGGATTCTATTCAGGGTGTGAATTAGGGTGTCTTCACACTTACAATCGCGGTATCGCAGCATTTTTAATGCAGAGGTCAATAGGACTTTCTAATGTTAAAAACGCATCGCACAAAAATCGCGAAGCACAAACTTGCAACTTTTGTGAGATGCGCTTTTAACATTAGAAAGTCCTATTGACATCTGCATTAAAAAAAACGCTGCGATATCGTGATTGTAAGTGTGAAGACACCCTAATACTGAGATGGCAGTTTGATGGCAAATGTAGCATTTTGAGGTTAAAGGGGTTGTCCCGAGAAAGCAAGTGGGGGTAAGCACTTCTGTATGGCCATATTAATGCACTTTGTAATATACATCGTGCATTAAATATGAGCCATACAGAAGTTATTCACTTACCTGCTCCGTTGCTAGCGTCCCCGTCGCCATGATGCTGTCTAACTTCAGCGTCTAATCTCCTGATTAGATGCGCTTGCGCAGAAGGGTCTTCTCCCTTCTCTTGGGTCTCGGCACGAGCTGCGTTCTGGCTCCGCCCCCTTCTACGCGTCATCGCGTAGCGCCGCCCCGTCACGTGTGCCGATTCCAGCCAATCAGGAGGCTGGAATCGGCAATGGACCGCACAGAGCCCACGGTGCACCATGGGAGAAGACCCGCGGTACATCGTGGGTGAAGATCCCGGCGGCCATCTTGGTAAGGTAAGTAAGAAGTCGCCGCAGAGCGGGGATTCGGGTAAGTACTAAACTTTTTTTTTTTAACCCATCCCTTGTGTTTGTCTCGCGCCGAACGGGGGGCCTATTGATAAAAAAAAAAAAAGCCGTTTCGGCGCGGGACAACCCGTTTAAGTTGAAAGATCACTTGTTATTTTAGTTGTGTTGAGCTATTTACATGAGAACCCAGCTTGGTGGGGGGTAATAAGTAATAATTACCTAAAAAAGCTGCGGAATAAGTTGGCGCTATACAAATACCAAGATTTAGTTATTTTTATTGTTTCCTTTTGCAATCACACAAAAGCAAACAAAAAAGTTTGTACTTTTGGCAATGGGAGTTGAAGAATTATGATTCCAACTTCAAGAATCTAACAACTAACTAAATTCTTCCTTCAGTACACGACAATATTCTGTTAGCTTTAGCACCAGCTGATTGGAATTGTGCAGTTAGTCTATAATTTACACTGCAGAACTTTACATTTGTTCCATACTAAATCTCAATTGGATGTGGAAACAGGTGGAAGTGCAATACTATCTTTCATGAAACCAGACACCATTTGTAACCTCTACCTACCAAAGCTATCAATATGAAAAAGAGCGTAGAGAAGTTTAGTAGAAAGCTGCATTACAATCCACAGAGGATTTGAAGAAATCTCCGCTTCATCTACCTGATGGTTCTCTGGGACACTTGGGTCTTCTTCTGGACAGTTCTGGGAATATAGACGGCTGGGACATTTCTCTGGTGGGCTTCTCTCCATGAGTCCATCTGTAGGAAACACACAGTGACAGAATAGATTATCTGCATGTGATGAGCAGATGATGGGCTCTAGGTGACCTTCAGTGACGTCTCCCCTCCTTACACTGATGATCAGCCGTTATATCCATCTCTTCTGCTTCATCTTTAACCTCAACCTTAATATCAATCAGATTTTCACACTAAAACAGAAAAAAAAAGTAAAATATTCCTTGGTTCCATCCCTTTATGGTCAGATTCTGGTGAGATATCAGCATCATCTACCTGCTGGTTCTCTGGGACATTTTCCTCTCGGCAGTCCTGAGAATATGGATGGTTGGAACATCTCTCTGGTGGGTTTTCCCTACTGGATCCATCTATAGGAAATAACCAGAGACTGAATACATTATATATGTGCTGATGGGTGAATCTAGGTAACTCTCATACCTGCTTTCCTCTATAATCAAGACACGTCTCCTCTTACCCCAAGATGTGAGCGACTAGTGGTTCTTCATCATGGCGTCCTCTTACACATCTTGGTGTCCCGCTAAATACTCCCACTCTTCCATGGAGTAATAGTCAGCTCTCCTCAGCTGTATTTACTGGTTACTACTCACCTGGGAGGTTACCTGTAGGAATCCCCTCTTTACACCGCTGATCGCCCCTCACATTTGTCTCTGTAGTATTAATATCGGTCAGATCTTCATTCTGATACAAAAGCTGTGAGACAAATATTGTAAAAGTCAGCAGACGGTTGGAGAAGTCGTGTGGAATGTTTTACATGACCAGAAAAGATCATTAATCATCATGATGACCAAAACTGACCTGACAGCAGTAGTTATCAGTCATGTCAGAGTGGGCGCCCTTTTTTAAGCTACAATTTTTCCTTAAATGGATTCTGTCACCAGCTTCTTGAAGTTTGGCTTGGAGTTGAGCTCTGAGTCACGGAGGCGGCCATGCTGGCTTTTCCCTCCCACATCATGTAGACTGACAGCTCTCTGCTCTTTTGTGTATAGGAAGAGAGCCATCACTCTGCATGCTATAGGCTGGGAGAGGCCAACATGGGCCACCTCCTAGACTCAGAGCTCATAAGCAAGTCACACTCCATTAAGTTGGTCCAGGCATCATCCTCTAGGCATCATTCTTCAGGCATCGGCGCTCACATTCTGAGCACCATGATGCCAGGAGTTTGGGAATGGGACTCTGATTGCGGTCGGCTGCAATGAGCTTACTTAGCCTCAGCATATGTCTGTGAAGTTATTTCGGTTGGTTCTCGAGTTATGTCTATAGAAGGTCCAGCAGGAAACCTCTGGGCTATATTCTAACTACAATGACATTATTTGGAGATTCCCACGGAGATTCTTCTAGCTTTGTCTCCCTCTGCCCAAAGCTGTGTCCCAGGTGTCCTCAGGAATGGGGGAAAGAAAAGACGACTGGCAAACGCCATTATTACTCATCTATTTTTCCTCCCTTCTTTGAGAGACTTGGACATTTAGACAGGGTTGGAATTTCATGAAAATAGGCAGCGCCCCCTACTGGAAAGTGATATATTTTATGTTCTTCATGTGCGGCTATTTTAACCCCTTAGTGATGACTAATACACCTTTTCACTGACCTCACTAATGGGCTTTTAACCTGCACATACATCTTTTTAAGACAGTGGCTAAACTGACTGACAGCCAGGATCCTGCTGTAAATGCCATATGTGTAGAAACCTTAGAGTCTGCAGTTTAACCCTTTATATACCGCAATCAATAGCAACTACAGCATTTAAGCAGATGACAGGGAGAGGGGGCTCCTTCTGTCTCCCATCAGCACCCCGCAGTGTAATTGCAAGGTAACAACAGGTTTCCATAGTAGTTGGAAGCCTAAACAAAGGCCTCTGTGTCTGCCATGTAACTCTGCCTATTAGGCTCCACCTCCAGCAAAGTTTAAGAGACTTACTAGAATGCACTGCATAAGTAGTGCAGTGTACTATCCTAGCAATGGAATGATCGTCTCCTTGAGGAAATAAGAAATAGCATTAAAAAAAGTTCTATAAAGTTTGATTTAAGATAAAAATGTATTTTGCCCACAATAACCCTTTTTCAATACAAAAAAATAAAATTAAATTAAAAAGCAGCAGCACATAATGGGTTCATGAACGACACAGACAATAAAAGATATTTTGTCATTTATAGCCATAAAAATAACTTTTAAAGCTAACACCAAATTGCTATTTGTCTTTTGTTTACCTCCTAAACGACACAATAAAAAAGCAATCCAAAAGTCAAAATATCACCAATAGAAAATACAGTCCTTCCCACAAAATACGAGCCCTCGCAGAACTCAGGCGTTAGAAAAATAACAATATCGATCTTAGAATGCAGTGATGCAAAATAAATTTACTTAAAAAAAATTGTTATTGTGCAAAAGTAGTTAAAAAAAATAAATAAATAAAAAAGAAATCTACTTAACCCCTTAGAAACCACCCATACGTGTTTTCTCGTCCTGGGTGTCTGGGCTTTAATCTACATCACCGTAAAACTAAGCCAGACCTGTAGATTACAGCCCGGAGTCTGAGTTAAAAAAAGGACCCCATCACCCCGTTATCACCGCCCCTCATACCCTAATCACCCTGCTTCACCCACAAAGTGAAGAACATCCACGTCCATTTTTTTCTCATTTGACTACAGTTTTGGTCCCTGAGGTGCCTCAGCGTCAAGCATCCCAGACTGTGTTAGGACCTGTGTGCAGAATTGTCCCAGAATTGAAGAACAGCCGTGTTACTTTTTGCCAGAACTTTGTAGATGTCTGTAACTGCTGAATGCTCTTTTATGACCCCCACTTGTGCCGGGCCTACCAACGATGTCATGAATTTACTGAGTCTGCCAGCCATAATTTTAGACAATCATTTGATACTTGGTTGATAAGTGATACTGGGCTAAATGATTTGGCTTTGGGATTTATTTGATGTGCGTTAGATTGGCTTTGTCTGACTGTTTTCCAGTTTGCAGTATTTGATTAAGGAGGTTTGTTAGTGTGGGAGATATCAGTGTCTTAAGGGAGTTGTAGACTTCCCCAGACTATCCATCTGGGCCTGGTGCTTTACTATTGAGTAATAGCGTTATTATCTGCTGGATTCCCTCCTTTGTTACTTTTTCATTTAGTAACACAAGTTGCACTTGACTGGGGGTGGGGGGGGCATTCTTCAGGAATTATATCCCGCATTCTGAAACATTTCTGGAGTATTGTGTTTGCCTTGGATGCTTTTGTATTTCACCATTTTCGTCCGTCATGGAGGTTATGTGTGTGTTGGAATGTTCATCCCCTGTCAAAAAAGCTGGGAATCTCCATATGTAATCTGTGCCCTTTGGGTATTCATTTTGTAGCTTTATCATTTCTGGTGCATGGTCAGACATTACCATGTCCAGTGATTCTGCTTCCCGCACTTTGTGCATTAAATGTTATAAGTATGTAGTCAATAAGAGAACACGATTGGTGGGCATGCGAGTAAAATAAATGTTCCCTGCCATCGGGATGTAAATATCTCCATGTATCACTTGGGTCGGCTATTTGGGTGAGAGGTTTCAGGATTCTATCCCTATTAAGCACTGGCTCATATGATCCCCTTCGGTCTTCTAGCGCGTTCATAACTTTGTTCGTGACTCCACATACTACTTTTGGATCCATGGGGCCATTGTGAAGTAATCGCTCTATTTGTTTATAGAAAGGCTTATTTTTTCCATTTGGGGTATAAATGTTGTATATACTGTACTTGGTTCCCTCATGTTCCAGAAGCACGTGAGACCACCCACCCTCCTGATCCTTGTTATCTGTAATCAAGGTGCCCTACAGAGATTTGTTAATTGGAGTAACATCCCCTGCTCTTCCCTTCACTGCTGATGCTCAGACTACTTTACCCACCCCAAATTTTTAATGTGATAAAAGTCTCTTTCAAGTAAGTGTGTCCCCTGTAGGAAAACTAAATCAAGTCAAAAGACGCAGTACCATATTTCTTTTGTGGGAAAAGCTTAGGCCCTTGACATTCCACAACAGTATTTACATAACTATCTAACTCTATAAGAACTCCCAGTTTAACCCTTTCCAATGCATTTATTTTTTCTCATCCATTCTCCCCAGCTCCAAATAAATTGGAGCTGGGGAGAATGGATGAGAAAAAATACATTTTCCCTTCACCCTCCTGAACTGACATAGTTCAGGAGGGTGCCGGTGCTCACTGCACCGTGGTGGGAATGCGGAAGTAATACTTCCGCATTCTCCCTTCTGACTCCCGGCTCGGCGATCATGTGACCGCTGGGGTCAAGTGGCACCCAGCGGTCACATGATCGCCAAGCAGAATGCGGAAGTAATACTTCCGCATTCTCCCTTCGGCCTCCTGACTCGGCGTTCATTTGACCCCTGGGGGTCAAGTAACACTGGCGGTCACATGATCGCCGGCCGGAATCAATCTGCATTACATAGCGCTAATGGAGCGATATGTAATGTGTAAAGGAGAAGGCAGAAAGGGTTAAAAACCCTTTCTGCCTTCTCCTCGGGGGTCATTGATGAGGACCAGTGCAGGAGAGTCTATCTGCACCCGATGTGTCTGACGATCCGGTGCAACGTAATATCCAGACGTAGTGACAGCAGCACAGATCCAGGTGCTGCTCGTGACTGTGCAGCCTCAAAGCCTCCCCTTGAGAGGGTATTTTTCCCATTTTTGTGCTGTTGGTTCTTCATTTCTATGACGATCCGGTGCAGATGCACTCCTGCACTGCAGTGTCGGGCGTGTCCTGACATCGGAGCTGTGGAGGGAAATGATGATGTCGGGGCAGGCCCGGCATTGGATTGGAAAGGGTTAATGTATTTAACTCCCTTTTTTCTCACATTGGTGAGCTGTGTCCACCCAGTAAGTATAACAAAATATGTCACAGCTCACTCATCAGTGCTTAGCAAGTACTAAACAACCAGCTAAGGCCCATGGGTAGTGGCACACAAGTCCTGGAAAGCTTCTTTTCTCATTTTTCTTTTTTCCTTTTATCTAACCTGTTGCACAGACAGTTCTTTTTCTGCCTTGATCATGCATTCTTGTATCTTGTATCTGAATCCTGAGCTTCTAGGGAGAAGGTGAGTAGTTAGGGTGATGTTGATATTCAGAAGGTTTCAGTGGTGCTTGCTGGTGACCTTTGTGAAGTATGACAGGTTGCACTTGATGGACTAATCGATCCACTGGTCAGTTTCTCCCTTTTGTTGCTTGCGGGGGTTCGAGCCGAAGTATCATCTCATCGCATCGTGGCGTTTCCTCAGACGTTGTTAAATCCATGCCTTTGTTTACCACTCTTACAGAAAACTCCTCAAGTAGTAGTACTTCATGGCTTCTAACATGCATTGGATGGCTTCTGGTTCTGGAAGCTCTCATCGGGGCTGTTTTGATATTGAAGTCCAAGAAGGCCATAATTATTTGACGTGGTCTTTGCTGCCCCTCTAACAGTTGGTGGCTCCAGACCTACATGAAACCCTTTCTATTGTGCAGTAGTAGTCGAGGCCCGGTGCCTCCGGAAGTTCTTTTTCACGGACTTGAAAAAGGTCCACTTGGCGGATTGCTTCAGGCAGTCGCACTAATCTCAGATTGTTGGGCCTTGATCGGTTGTCCGGATCATCGATTTCGTCCACCATGTTCTGGATATTGATGGATTATTCCCGAATCGTTTGTTTTAGATTTCCCATCTCTCTTTGCTGTTGTATCGATTGCTCCAGTTCATCGGCTCGTTTGGAGCTAGACGCTAGTTCAGCTTGAATATGAGTGAGATGGGTTTGCAAGGCCCATTCTAAGGTTTTTGTATGCCAGGCATTATACACGATGCCACTTCTGATGCAAAAAGTTAGAGAAAAGTTTGGGGTTTGCTAATCTGCTGCCTGGTGTTCAGTTTGTTTGCATAGGTCGGCTGTCTGTTTCTCCTGGGCCATTCCTGGGTATCGGTGCCGTTAGTGTGAATGACATATTAGACATGTTCTCGTTGTTTGTGTCTATCGTTTTGGTTGCGATTAGCTTCTGGCCACTCCCTAGTAAGTATCGTTCCATACAAGTTTTTGTTAGTTATTTTATGTAGTCTGAGACCGTGAAAGAAGCCCCGAGTCAAATTCTGTTTTCTTCATCTTGTCCGGAGTATCTTTTTTTAGGTGCCTGTCGTTTTGCTTGTGAATCAATACTCTGCAGACTATCGGTCTTCTCTGTGCGGCTGGTGTTACCATGTCCTACTTCCCTCAGACGTGTTCCTCAACTGTAATCAGGGCCACAATTGGAGCCACTATCTCCTATGTATTGCGGGGTTAGCAGTATTGTTTGAGCTCAGCTTTCCCTACTGTGATTTGTGCTTCATTATGTGGCCAAATATATATTTTTGGTTTTTTATTTAGATTTTTTTTTATTGCAAATATGGCAAAAGGGATTTAAATGCCGCCATCACAGCTGTTGGTTGTCAGAAACAGCCAGTGCCCGCGATGTATGAAGGGAGATCACCTTGCGATCTGCCTTCATAAATAGACCGCTTATACAGGATGTCAAAAGGTGTATTGGCGGTCACTAAGGGCTTAAAGAAAAAATAGAAATGGTTTTATTTTAAAATATATAACTTTCAGCCACGTTTTCACTTTAGAAATGTTCCCTACATGAGTTATAGGATTCAAATATTCTGTCTCAAAAATAAAATTAGCAATGGTCAGTAAAAGTGGACCTTGATCAGCGGTCAGCGGTAATCTTGCCATCTCCACCGGCCTCACCACACAAGTAGAAGACATCTAATAAGACTGAAGACAAGAGCTTCACAGCCTTCTATAGATCAGAGGAACATCTCCACCTACCGGATGGTCCTGTGGAAGAAGAGGACGGGGACATCTCTCTGGTGGGCTTCTCTTACTGGATGGAACTGCAGGAAACACAGACGGACACTGAAGTCATTCTTCACATACAGATAATAAGACATGATTACCGGATTCTTCTGACCATAAGACATATTATTACAAGCATCCATCTTCCTGAAGTCTCCCTGCACCTTATAATCTGATGGTCTCCCCCTTCCCTGTCTCACATACAGCCAAGCACAGAGCAGTGATAACGCGTCTCCCCCTCGTAGACCCCAGCAGAGAGCTGTCACTCTGAGTAACCCTTGAGTGACTGACCCTAGCCCCCCGCAGGTACTGCCTGCACTCTTCTCTCCATCCTTCTTATTCCTCTTTCCTCACTCAGTCTGCTGAATCCCGTCTCCATCCCCGGCATACAGGCAATCTGCGACACTGAGACGAGGCTGAACTTATAGACAGAGCATACAAGTCGTGGGAGGAGGCCATGCTGGTTAATAATGTGCAGTTATTGGAGCTGAAGCATTACTGGGGAGGGGGCTACCACTGAGAGATGATGTACAAGTGAATGCAGAGTAAGTAGACAGAGGACATCACTGCTACAATAGGCCAGGAATGCAGGTGTCCAGTGTCACAGTGAACTCCCAGTGCACAGAGATGGCAGGAGTGTTACGCACGTGTGGGCAAACTAAGCACTGGGCCCACACGATCGGGACCAAGAGGAGGACTGGGTATGCACACGGGTTTCTAGCAAACTGTCCCTGTGCTACAGGGCAGGAATGGTAAGGCCCTACCTAAGCGGGGACATTGCCCCAATAAGGGCAGCCCAGCGGTCTTCGGATCTGGGCCCTCGCTGATCCTAGGAGCCACGCACCAGAACAGGATACATACACATGCCACATGACAGGGACTGTGCAACAGGACACACAGAGCCAGAATACACAGCATACAGCAGCCAAAATGCAACCACTAGTAACAGATAAGCTGAATATAAATACCAGGTATTAGTTGACATTTTGTACAAAACATGAAAGGTAGCGGGCCACTTCACGGCTCCTGGTTATACCGCTAGTCCCTACACTAGCCAGGAGTCCAGCAGCACCAGACACAGCTCACACAGCAAGCTGCAACAGGACAGGACACAGATCACAGGTCACACAACAAGCTGACACAAAACTGACAGAATATAAACGGACATGAACCAGCAAGACACAGATCACACAGCGAGCTTGCAACAGACAGGGATTCATGATTGCTCACCTTGAACACCAGACAGACTGACCAGGAGCTGGGTTTATATGTAAGCACAGACCCAGGAGATTGGCTGGCAGGAAGTACCACACCCAGCCAGCTCAATCAATTAACCCTGTGAGGTCTGTGCTGCTAGGAAGCTTAGAACTACAGGCCCCAGCAGCACACATAACAAGGAGTGAGCGTACAAGTGTGCAGGAGGATATATACCAGTTTGTGGTCCTCCAGCATCACTGAAGATAAAAACAAGCATTTATTAGAACTTCTGGCTACAAACATAGGACCGCCATCCAAAGAGAAGGTCCATGTGGGCACTTCATCAGTGCTGGAGAACTACATGTTGGCACTTCATCAGTGTTGGAGAACTACATGTGGGCACTACATCAGTGCTGGAGAACTACATGGGGCTCATTCCGACGGGCGTTCTGTTGTTCCCCTCCCATCACATTTATTATTGCAGAATATAATGCTATAACAATAAAATATTAACCCCCTTTCTACCCTACAACACCAAAACCTGACACTACTCTGGGGAAGTTAGTGGCATCAGGCTGGAAAAAAATGTTGCCGTTTTCCTGTAGTCTAAGGCCGGGGTGCGTCTGATAGTCAGGAGCATCTTATAGTCTGAAAAATACGGAAAGTACCAGAGGTGGAGCTAGGGTTTGCCCCCCCCCCCCCCATCCACATGTGAATCTTCTCTCCGCTTGCTGAGACTCTCCCACCAGTGATTACTAATGTAGAGCAACTTTAATTGTAGCTTACATTTTTCAGTAAGTCACAGCAAATAATATTGCAGGTAAATCACCAAATGTAGCAGTAAAACATAACTTTATTAATATGCCCTATAGAGTAAAATACAAGCACTAAATGAGGGTAATAATACCAAAAACAATATAATAGATGCCCCTGGTGCATCCAGTACTACCATGTATAATTTAAGTACCTGCTCCGAAAATACAACCACGGCCGCCTTCCTGCCCTACTGTAGTAGTAATAATATAATAGTACAGTATGAGGTACCGCTCATTGAGAGCGAGTGGGTGGGGGACGGAAAGACTATCAAACTACCATAAGCAAAAACCAGCTCCATCTGTGATAATATAGATACACCAACAAGGACTGCGCCAATGATAAGTAAGTGAAACCTATGACAATTAATCGAGTGCCGCCACAGATAAAGGCGAGGGCACACATCACACCGCCGGAGATCACTGTATGGCCACACTACATTGATATCTAGTGAAACCTAGAAAACAGACGTCAGAAATCGAGCGCACGGTCCATCTAGGCTGTCCTGTATTACTTCTGTCTTAGGATGGACAGATATGTATCTCAGGCAGCTTGAACTCACTTATTGAGGATTCTCCAACCGCACCGGCTGGGAGTTCGTTCCAAGCATCTACTACTCTTTCAGTAAAAAATATATTTTCTGACGTCGCATCTGATTTCCCCAACTCCTCTCAGATTGTGCCCCTTGTTCTAATCTTCACCTCCCTAAGTAAAACCCTTCCCTCCTGAGCCATACTTATACTTGTACACATATATAAAGACTGTATGAATTACTCGGCTTACCCAGAGTTAATTTGGTATCGGTCTTTATTAGAGATGAGCGAGCGTACTTGCTAAGGCAAATTACTCGAGCGAGTAGTGCCTTATTCGAGTACCTGCCCGCTCGTCTCTAAAGAGTCGTGTGCCAGCGGGGGAGAGAGGTGAGTTGCGGGAGTGAGCAGAGAGAAGCGGGGGGGGAGAGAGTGAGAGATCTCCCCGTTCCCCCCCGCAGCTCCCCGCCGGCACCCGAATCTTTAGAGACAAAAGGGCAGGTACTTGCATAAGGCACTACTCGCTTGAGTAGTTTGCCTTAGCGAGTAGGCTCGCTCATCTCTAGTCTTTATCTGTTGTTCGCACTGAAAATTTTATGGACTCATGGTTGCTTTAGAGCAAGCCGAGGAATGAAATATGTATACATATAGAGGAGCGTTAGATTCTTCTCAGACTGCATGCACCAATGTCCCTCTACAGGATGTGCCACCTCTCCCACTCTCCTCACCTTTTTACCCTTAAATGTAATGGCCCTTTTTATTCAAATTTACCCCCAGACTGGAGCTTGCAGGCTTTTCTTAGCCTCCTAAGCATGCTCCATCCCTGCAGTGCATGACAGCTTCCTTATAGACTTTACAGCCTTTCAGTATATACACTTACAGGTGAGGTAGATTCTCCTCAGTATATACACATAGAGGTGAGGTAGATTTTCCTCAGTATATACACATAGAAGTCAGTTAGAGTCCCTTCAGTATATAAAAGAGTGGTGAGGTAGATTCCCTTCAGTATATACACATAGAGGTGAGGTAGATTCTCCTCAGTATATACACACAGAGGTGAGGTAGATTCTCCTCAGTATATACACACAGAGGGGAGGTAGATTTTCCTCAGTATATACACATAGAGGTGAGGTAGATTTTCCTCAGTATATACACATAGAGGTGAGGTAGATTCTTCTCAGTATATACACATAGAAGTCAGTTAGAGTCCCTTCAGTATATAAAAGAGTGGTGAGGTAGATTACCTTCAATATATACACATAGAGGTGAGGTAGATTCTCCTCAGTATGTACACATAGAGGTGAGGTAGATTCTCCTCAGTATATACACATAGAGGTGAGGTAGATTCTCCTCAGTATGTACACATAGAGGTGAGGTAGATTCTCCTCAGTATATACACATAGTGGTGAGGTAGATTCTCCTCAGTATATACACATAGAGGTGAGGTAGATTCTCCTCAGTATATGCACATAGAGGTGAGGTAGATTCTCCTCAGTATATACACACAGAGGTGAGGTAGATTTTCCTCAGTATATACACATAGAGGTGAGGCAGATTCTCCTCAGTATATACACAGAGGTGAGGTAGATTCTCCTCAGTATATACACATAGAGGGGAGGTAGATTCACCTCAGTATATACACATAGAGGTGAGGCAGATTCTCCTCAGTATATACACATAGAGGTGAGGCAGATTCTCCTCAGTATATACACAGAGGTGAGGTAGATTCTCCTCAGTATATACACAGAGGTGAGGTAGATTCTCCTCAGTATACACACATAGAGGGGAGGCATATTCTCCTCCGTATAAAGATCATTTCTCTAGGCTTTATGGTTTCTGAGAAAATATCATAGATTGCGGATTTTCATACAGTTTTTCACACTTAGAATTGAATAATCACGTTGCAAACCTTTTACTTTTCCTACTTAGGACCTATATAATAGTTGTTCCAAATTTCAAGTTTGTACAACACCGGGAAGTTAGAGAATTAGTGGCGAGTCAGTCAGTCAGTCAGTCAGTGAGTGAGTGAGTGAGTGAGTGAGTGAGTGAGTGAGTGAGTGAGTGAGTGAGTCAGTCAGTCAGTCAGTCAGTCAGTCAGTCAGTCAGTCAGTCAGTCAGTCAGTCAGTCAGTCAGTGAGGGTTTTCGCCTTCATATATATAGAAAACATCCCTCCTCTCCTTTTTTTTCTTCAGGCTATACAGATTTATTTCTTTAACTCTGAGAGGAGACTTAAAGAGATTGTCTAAATTCTACCATCTGTGGACAACCCCTCCCCCTAACATACACTCTGTCATACACTCACTTATACACGCTCCAGCTGTGTTCCTCAGCGATACTCTTCTCCTGCTCCGGTCAGTTTACAGCTGCAGTCCCGCCCAGTTTGTGGGAGGTCCCTGAGACTGCAGCCAATAAGAGCTCAGTGATTCACCACTCTCATATCTATTTGCTAATCAACTGTGTATCTTCTGAACGATCAAAGAAATAAGTCTCATGCTCAATAACTTATCAGATAGGTGATAACAACGGCATCGCTTTAAGGCTAATCTCACACGGGTGAGTGCGACATCCGACCATGAATCACGGCCCAATATTGCAGCTACCAGCATGAGATTTTGCAGAGGATACAGGGCGTTTCTGGAACAAAACTGCCCTGCATCACTTCAGTGACTTAGCGATATTCTGCCGGAGGTGGTATCCGCGGTAGAGGATCGCAGAGTTCCTCCCATTGTTTTCAAAGTGAGACCTCATGTGCTGCGATGCTGCCGCCAGCCCCATGGGAAACAATGGACACGCGATGTGAGAACACGCAGCAAGATAGAACATACAGCGATTTGTTTCCCACATTGCGAGGCGGGAAAAATATTGCTCATGTGTATGACTCCACTCCAAAGAATAGGGTTCTCATTCGTGCCTCACAACGCACAGATCTCGAGTGATTTTCTTGGCCGTGTGAAAATGGCCTCATCCACTACTTCTGTGAAGGGGAATGCATTGTGGCTTGTAGTTTTCCCCCCACCCCAACAATCACAAGAAGTCCAAACTAGGCGGGCCTCATGTAATTGTAGGGTCACAGCAAACTGCGATACAATCGTACTGACCGCCATTACATCCCAATGAGAAGAGTATTGTGGTCAGAGTCACCATGTAGCCACAGCCGTACTGGTGACCCCTTCACCAATTTAGAGGGGTTCTACAAATTACCAATATGAAACTAAGAGAACAATAAAGGCAGACAACAATATTTTATTGGCCACCATCGCTCACAAGTCCCACCAAGCAGGATTCCCACTCTGTAGATACAACCAAACCGGCTCTTACTGGTGATGGCAGATGCCTCCTTCTCCAGTCCTGCGGGCATTAAATGCAAAGTGGAGGATGGGCTGGTGGTGATAGTTTGGGGGTAGCATGGGCCAAGGCACCTCTTGAACGCTGCACCACTACCTTTGGAACAGAGATCTTCTGTAGCCACATTCTCTTGATACTGTTTGATCCAGCAGCCGTCCGCCATGTAGTCGCTGATTAGCGTCACTGTATGACCGGGATGCTTACATATCAGCAATTAGTAAATGTGTATTGGTGATCTGTAGGCCTTCTGATTATACACTGACTTTAATCAACAACTGTGTAGTGAATGACTCTACTAATCCAACTAGCACAGTGTCCTGCCGGGCTCACACCCCACTTCCTGCCTACAAGCACCAGGGGCACATGCCCCACATCACCCCTCCACAGCTATGATCCTAAATACATCCATTACCTGGTGATGTGAGCGGCTGGCGGGTCTCCATCATGGCCTCCTTGTACAGATCCTTGTGTCCTTCTAAATACTCCCACTCCTCCATGGAGAAAAAGACAGCGACATCCTGACACCTTATAGGAACCTGACAACACAATATACAGTCATCACCCAGAAGCCTCCAGTGCTGTTACTGTATAATGTCCCAGCATTCCCTGCAGCATCACCTCTCCAGTCAGCAGCTCAATCATCTTGTTGGTGAGTTCTAGAATCTTCTGTACATTGACGTCCTCATGTATCAGGGGGCGAGGTGGGGGCCCTGTGATTGGGCTCAGGGGTCTCCCCCATCCATCACACACAGGGGCCCAACAGCCATCACTAGAGGTCTTCCTCACTACTGTGTAATCCTGTGTATGGGGAGACATTAATAAATATCACTGCAGACATTTCCAGAGTCAATCACCTCCCCAGTGACATCAGCAGTCATTACCATAGATAAGAATGACATATGACATCATCAGAATCTCTCCCCTCTCCAGTGACATCATCAGTTATTACCATAGATAAGATTGATGTAATGTGACATCATCAGAATCTCTCACCTCCCCAGTAAGCTGGAAAAGTATCTCTACGGTGAGATTTAATATACTTTCTGCCATCTTCTTTCTGTATTTCTCCATCTTTGCTGAATCAGTCCTGTAGGGACCTGAATGGAAAGAATATGAACCGATGTAAAAACCACAAAAAATAAATTTACAGGCGATAATAGGGAGGAAACATCTAAACATGTTTTCCCATTAGTTAAAATTGCTTCACAACCCCTGACCGGGACATGTGACTGCTGCATCCAATCACTGGTTATTACAAGTCACTGCTGTAGCCAGTGATTGGCTACAGAAGTCACATGTGCTGGTCAGCAGCAACCAGGAAGGACACAGGGGTTGTGAAGCAAGTCATGGGAAAACCCCTTTAAGAGATATTAAAGAGATCCTGTTTTGTGAACTTTATGAAGCCCAAACTTCAGGCAACACAAAATCCCACCAGGGATCTCCTCACCCGGATCAGCTGGACTGATAGCCGACCCAGGCAGGGAGAAGTCTGCAGCGACCGCCCCGATGACTCCTCTCCAAGTTCAGAGCACTATTTAAAGCATGGAAAAACTTTATAAAAATTAATTTAAAAAGAAACGTCTAAATATTTGCTGGAATTATTTAAAAAAAAACCATAATTTCCCCATAGTTTTTATTAGTTTGTTTTTGCTTACATCGCTGTGCAGTAATTGACGCGTTTTTCTCATTCAGTGCGCCGGTGTGAATATGGTGATGTATAATTCCTCTAGTTGCTGTTATCTTTAACTGCTCTTAAAAAATTACCCGTTTTTTGCTTACCGTAATTCTTCTCTCACTCACCAAATTCTGAACCCCAGGACCTTTTTACATTGCTCTTTGGTTGATCTGTGTGAGATGATTATTGCCGGCTGAGCTGGAGTTTGTATTATTGCTGTTTTAGTGGCAATAGGACTTCTAGATCATTTTTCATTCCACTTTTGGGGAGACGAGGCGACTACAAATAAGCCATTCTAGCAGTTCCTTTTCTTTTTGCTACTGTGTGGCATAAATAACATGTTACTTTAACCCTTTTCTTGCTGACCATGAATCTCTCAGGGAGGCACTCCAGTAGGTAATAACATAGGTGTAACATCCTTGCTGCTAATGGCTGTATCTCAGGCTGTATTGGGGCTGGAGGATCGATTTTATGCTGATTTTAAGGCCAATAATGTGGAATGTTGGTCCTGGTCACAATACAGCCTGAGATACAGGGGGGTGAAGGGGGAATGAATTGACTGCTGCGCAGACCCGCAGCTCTCAGTCCAGTCATTCCTGGGTTTTTTATAGGCTTTATCTCAGGTTGTATTGCACATAGAGCATCCATCATGGCCTTGTTTTACATCCAAAAGTTTTACAAAATCAGGCTTGACAGTCTTATAAAGCCATCTGCTACACAGCCTGTGGTAGAGAAAGTGGAAATCGTGCCGCCTCCCTTTAGCCAGATTTCAGCTTAAGGGCCCTTTTAGACTAAACAATATTGTTCTAATGAGTGAAAGTGAACAATAATCGTTCAGTCTTAATGTGATCTAACGACTGAAAAATGAATGAGAAATATCCACTTCTTGCTCGACGGTCATTTTATGCAGCTTTAAAGTTTGTGGCTCGTTCACTTATCATTCAGCTAAAACAGCGCTTGTTCAGTCTTCACATTCACTTATACATTCGCTCATCTTAAAGTAGGCTTAGTTCAGTGTAGTGAGAAGGGCTGCAGGGAGCCGACAGCTACAGGCAGCAGAGACAGATCAGATAGTGGTGACAGTAGTGACATAATAGTGACCGGTGACATCAGAGAGTGGTGACAGTAGTGACAGAATAGTGACCGGTGACATCAGATAGTGGTGACAGTAGTGACATAATAGTGACAGGTGACATCAGATAGTGGTGACAGTAGTGACAGAATAGTGACAGGTGACATCAGATAGTGGTGACAGTACGGACATAATAGTGACCGGTGACATCAGATAGTGGTGACGGTAGTGACATAATAGTGACCGGTGACATCAGATAGTGGTGACAGTAGTGACAGAATAGTGACCGGTGACATCAGATAGTGGTGACAGTAGTGACATAATAGTGACCGGTGACATCAGATAGTGGTGACAGTAGTGACATAATAGTGACAGGTGACATCAGATAGTGGTGACAGTAGTGACAGAATAGTGACAGGTGACATCAGATAGTGGTGACAGTAGTGACAGAATAGTGACCGGTGACATCAGATAGTGGTGACAGTAGTGACAGAATAGTGACCGGTGACATCAGATAGTGGTGACAGTAGTGACAGAATAGTGACCGGTGACATCAGATAGTGGTGACAGTAGTGACAGAATAGTGACCGGTGACATCAGATAGTGGTGACAGTAGTGACAGAATAGTGACCGGTGACATCAGATAGTGGTGACAGTAGTGACAGAATAGTGACCGGTGACATAAGATAGTGGTGACAGTAGTGACAGAATAGTGACCGGTGACATCAGATAGTGGTGACAGTAGTGACATAATAGTGACCGGTGACATCAGATAGTGGTGACAGTAGTGACATCATAGTGACCGGTGACATCAGATAGTGGTGACAGTAGTGACAGAATAGTGACCGGTGACATCAGATAGTGGTGACAGTAGTGACAGAATAGTGACCGGTGACATCACATAGTGGTGACAGTAGTGACAGAATAGTGATCGGTGACATCAGATAGCGGTGACAGTAGTGACAGAATAGTGACCGGTGACATAAGATAGCGGTGACAGTAGTGACAGAATAGTGACCGGTGACATCAGATAGTGGTGACGGTAGTGACAGAATAGTGACCGGTGACATCAGATAGTGGTGACAGTAGTGACATAATAGTGACCGGTGACATCAGATAGTGGTGACAGTAGTGACATAATAGTGACCGGTGACATCAGATAGTGGTGACAGTAGTGACCGAATAGTGACCGGTGACATCAGATAGTGGTGACGGTAGTGACAGAATAGTGACCGGTGACATCAGATAGTGGTGACAGTAGTGACAGAATAGTGACCGGTGACATCAGATAGTGGTGACGGTAGTGACAGAATAGTGACCGGTGACATCAGATAGTGGTGACGGTAGTGACAGAATAGTGACAGGTGACATCAGATAGTGGTGACAGTGGTGACAGAATAGTGACAGGTGACATCAGATAGTGGTGACAGTAGTGACCGAATAGTGACCGGTGACATCAGATAGTGGTGACAGTAGTAACCGAATAGTGACCGGTGACATCAGATAGTGGTGACGGTAGTGACAGAATAGTGACCGGTGACATCAGATAGCGGTGACGGTAGTGACATAATAGTGACCGGTGACATCAGAAAGTGGTAACGGTATTGACAGAATAGTGACCAGTGACATCAGATAGTTGTGACAGTAGTGACAGAATAGTGACCAGTGACATAATATAGTGGTGACGGTAGTGACATAATAGTGACCGGTGACATCAGATAGTGGTGACAGTAGTGACAGAATAGTGACCGGTGACATCAGATAGTGGTGACAGTAGTGACAGAATAGTGACCGGTGACATCAGATAGCGGTGACGGTAGTGACATAATAGTGACCGGTGACATCAGATAGCGGTGACGGTAGTGACATAATAGTGACCGGTGACATCAGATAGTGGTGACAGTAGTGACATAATAGTGACCGGTGACATCAGAAAGTGGTAACAGTATTGACAGAATAGTGACCAGTGACATCAGATAGTGGTGACAGTAGTGACAGAATAGTGACCGGTGACATCAGATAGTGGTGACAGTAGTGACAGAATATTGACCGGTGACATAATATAGTGGTGACAGTAGTGACAGAATAGTGACAGGTGACATCAGATAGTGGTGACGGTAGTGAACGAATAGTGACAGGTGACATCAGATAGTGGTGACGGTAGTGACAGAATAGTGACCGGTGACATCAGATAGTGGTGACAGTAGTGACCGAATAGTGACCGGTGACATCAGATAGTGGTGACGGTAGTGACAGAATAGTGACCGGTGACATCAGATAGTGGTGACGGTAGTGACCGAATAGTGACAGGTGACATAAGATAGTGGTGACAGTAGTGACAGAATAGTGACCGGTGACATCAGATAGTGGTGACAGTAGTGACAGAATAGTGACCGGTGACATCAGATAGTGGTGACAGTAGTGACAGAATAGTGACCGGTGACATCAGATAGCGGTGACGGTAGTGACATAATAGTGACCGGTAACATCAGATAGTGGTGACAGTAGTGACATAATAGTGACCGGTGACATCAGATAGTGGTGACAGTAGTGACAGAATAGTGACCGGTGACATCAGATAGTGGTGACAGTAGTGACAGAATAGTGACCGGTGACATCAGATAGTGGTGACAGTAGTGACAGAATAGTGACCGGTGACATCAGATAGTGGTGACAGTAGTGACAGAATAGTGACCGGTGACATCAGATAGCGGTGACGGTAGTGACATAATAGTGACCGGTGACATCAGATAGCGGTGACGGTAGTGACATAATAGTGACCGGTGACATCAGATAGTGGTGACAGTAGTGACATAATAGTGACCGGTGACATCAGAAAGTGGTAACAGTATTGACAGAATAGTGACCAGTGACATCAGATAGTGGTGACAGTAGTGACAGAATAGTGACCGGTGACATCAGATAGTGGTGACAGTAGTGACAGAATATTGACCGGTGACATAATATAGTGGTGACGGTAGTGACATAATAGTGACCGGTGACATCAGATAGTGGTGACAGTAGTGACATAATAGTGACAGGTGACATCAGATAGTGGTAACAGTATTGACCGAATAGTGACCGGTGACATCAGATAGTGGTGACGGTAGTGACAGAATAGTGACCGGTGACATCAGATAGTGGTGACGGTAGTGACAGAATAGTGACCGGTGACATCAGATAGTGGTGACGGTAGTGACCGAATAGTGACCGGTGACATCAGATAGTGGTGACGGTAGTGACAGAATAGTGACCGGTGACATCAGATAGTGGTGACAGTAGTGACCGAATAGTGACAGGTGACATAAGATAGTGGTGACAGTAGTGACAGAATAGTGACCGGTGACATAAGATAGCGGTGACAGTAGTGACAGAATAGTGACCGGTGACATCAGATAGTGGTGACGGTAGTGACAGAATAGTGACCGGTGACATCAGATAGTGGTGACAGTAGTGACATAATAGTGACCGGTGACATCAGATAGTGGTGACAGTAGTGACATAATAGTGACCGGTGACATCAGATAGTGGTGACAGTAGTGACCGAATAGTGACCGGTGACATCAGATAGTGGTGACGGTAGTGACAGAATAGTGACCGGTGACATCAGATAGTGGTGACAGTAGTGACAGAATAGTGACCGGTGACATCAGATAGTGGTGACGGTAGTGACAGAATAGTGACCGGTGACATCAGATAGTGGTGACGGTAGTGACAGAATAGTGACAGGTGACATCAGATAGTGGTGACAGTGGTGACAGAATAGTGACAGGTGACATCAGATAGTGGTGACAGTAGTGACCGAATAGTGACCGGTGACATCAGATAGTGGTGACAGTAGTAACCGAATAGTGACCGGTGACATCAGATAGTGGTGACGGTAGTGACAGAATAGTGACCGGTGACATCAGATAGCGGTGACGGTAGTGACATAATAGTGACCGGTGACATCAGAAAGTGGTAACGGTATTGACAGAATAGTGACCAGTGACATCAGATAGTTGTGACAGTAGTGACAGAATAGTGACCAGTGACATAATATAGTGGTGACGGTAGTGACATAATAGTGACCGGTGACATCAGATAGTGGTGACAGTAGTGACAGAATAGTGACCGGTGACATCAGATAGTGGTGACAGTAGTGACAGAATAGTGACCGGTGACATCAGATAGCGGTGACGGTAGTGACATAATAGTGACCGGTGACATCAGATAGCGGTGACGGTAGTGACATAATAGTGACCGGTGACATCAGATAGTGGTGACAGTAGTGACATAATAGTGACCGGTGACATCAGAAAGTGGTAACAGTATTGACAGAATAGTGACCAGTGACATCAGATAGTGGTGACAGTAGTGACAGAATAGTGACCGGTGACATCAGATAGTGGTGACAGTAGTGACAGAATATTGACCGGTGACATAATATAGTGGTGACGGTAGTGACATAATAGTGACCGGTGACATCAGATAGTGGTGACAGTAGTGACATAATAGTGACAGGTGACATCAGATAGTGGTAACAGTATTGACCGAATAGTGACCGGTGACATCAGATAGTGGTGACAGTAGTGACAGAATAGTGACAGGTGACATCAGATAGTGGTGACGGTAGTGAACGAATAGTGACAGGTGACATCAGATAGTGGTGACGGTAGTGACAGAATAGTGACCGGTGACATCAGATAGTGGTGACGGTAGTGACCGAATAGTGACCGGTGACATCAGATAGTGGTGACGGTAGTGACAGAATAGTGACCGGTGACATCAGATAGTGGTGACAGTAGTGACAGAATAGTGACCGGTGACATCAGATAGCGGTGACAGTAGTGACATAATAGTGACCGGTGACATCAGATAGTGGTGACAGTGGTGACAGAATAGTGACCGGTGACATCACATAGTGGTGACGGTAGTGACAGAATAGTGACCGGTGACATCAGATAGTGGTGACAGTAGTGACATAATAGTGACCGGTGACATCAGATAGTGGTGACAGTAGTGACAGAATAGTGACCGGTGACATCAGATAGTGGTGACAGTAGTGACATAATAGTGACCGGTGACATCACATAGTGGTGACAGTAGTGACATCATAGTGACCGGTGACATCACACACGTCTTCTATGGTCCTGATGGCGGATACAGTTATGTCGCTCACCGGTGGATCCTCCGTGTTTCTCCCTACAATTTCTCTGTTCGCTCCGGACGTTCCGCAGGTTTTTCTCCTCTTCTACAACTTCTGACTTGCAGTGACTGTAATAAACAATGGCGCTGCTCTCCATAGACGGCGCCTCCCTGTGTGGGAGACTCACACCGACCTACAGATGACAACGTGCCGCCTTCTTCCTGTCACTGCAGAAAGCCCCTGAGCTGCCGTCTGTCGGAGATCCCTCAGTGGGCCCCTTCCTCACAGCCCCTATAGGACTCAGTGGCCAGTGCAGGGTTACAGTGATTAACCCTTAAACTCCTACCTGTCCCCCCTGCTGTGTGAGGAGCACATGTCACCTCTCAGGCAGTGAAAGGGTTACAGCTGGTAATTTCAGGCAGAGACTCTCATCATCCACCAGGGGGCGCCGGCTCCTTCATGAGGATCTATCATACGGCCTGCTGATGGCAGAAGGTCTCACAGCCCTCCTGTAGTTTACACTGCGGTTATTCCTGCTGCCGATTCCAGCCAATGAGGTGGCTGGAATCGGCACCATGTGACCTCCCATTGTGCACGAGCAGTACAGTTCAGCTGCCGTGCACGATGAGAGCTGTGCCCGCGCCTCACGTGACCGGTGACGTCACCGGTACTTGAATTTGCCCGCGAATTCCGAGCCTACAGAGGAAGCTGATGGTTGGAGCCTTTTATACTACTTTCAACGTGGGAGAGGAAGATTTCTGCGCTGTGTGGTGAGTACCTACCTGAGATTAATGTGCTGTGCTGCTACGTGTGGTGAGTACCTACCTGAGATTAATGCGCTGTGTGCTGAGTACCTACCTGAGATTTATGCGCTGTGTGCTGAGTACCTACCTGAGATTTATGCGCTGTGTGCTGAGTACCTACCTGAGATTTATGCGCTGTGTGCTGAGTACCTACCTGAGATTTATGCGCTGTGTGCTGAGTACCTACCTGAGATTTATGCGCTGTGTGCTGAGTACCTACCTGAGATTTATGCGCTGTGTGCTGAGTACCTACCTGAGATTTATGCGCTGTGTGCTGAGTACCTACCTGAGATTTATGCGCTGTGTGCTGAGTACCTACCTGAGATTTATGCGCTGTGTGCTGAGTACCTACCTGAGATTTATGCGCTGTGTGCTGAGTACCTACCTGAGATTTATGCGCTGTGTGCTGAGTACCTACCTGAGATTTATGCGCTGTGTGCTGAGTACCTACCTGAGATTTATGCGCTGTGTGCTGAGTACCTACCTGAGATTTATGCGCTGTGTGCTGAGTACCTACCTGAGATTTATGCGCTGTGTGCTGAGTACCTACCTGAGATTTATGCGCTGTGTGCTGAGTACCTACCTGAGATTTATGCGCTGTGTGCTGAGTACCTACCTGAGATTTATGCGCTGTGTGCTGAGTACCTACCTGAGATTTATGCGCTGTGTGCTGAGTACCTACCTGAGATTTATGCGCTGTGTGCTGAGTACCTACCTGAGATTTATGCGCTGTGTGCTGAGTACCTACCTGAGATTTATGCGCTGTGTGCTGAGTACCTACCTGAGATTTATGCGCTGTGTGCTGAGTACCTACCTGAGATTTATGCGCTGTGTGCTGAGTACCTACCTGAGATTTATGCGCTGTGTGCTGAGTACCTACCTGAGATTTATGCGCTGTGTGCTGAGTACCTACCTGAGATTTATGCGCTGTGTGCTGAGTACCTACCTGAGATTTATGCGCTGTGTGCTGAGTACCTACCTGAGATTTATGCGCTGTGTGCTGAGTACCTACCTGAGATTTATGCGCTGTGTGCTGAGTACCTACCTGAGATTTATGCGCTACGTGTTGAGTACCTACCTGAGATTTATGCGCTACGTGTGGCGAGTACCTACCTGAGATTAATGCGCTGTGCGCTACGTGTGGCGGGTACCTACCTGAGATTAATTCGCTGTGCGCTACGTCTGGTGAGTACGTCACCTGAAATTTGCGCGACGCAACCTGTCTTTTTTTGCAGATTTGTGCGCTACGTGTGGAGACGCGGCCACCCGAGATTTGTGCGCTTTTTTTTGCAAACTTACGTGTGGAGATGATCCTGACGTTTGGACGCGTTTTGAGAAGAATTTCGCTTCGCTTGCACACAAGCTGACATAACTCGTCGAGGTAAGCTGCTGCATCTGCTAAAATTTTCATTGCGTGCATCTGCTCATACGTGCTTATTTTGCGCATATTTGCAGGTTTTCGCTTGCGTGTGTGTGTGTACGCACGCACGCGTGTGTGTGTGTACGCACGCACGCGTGTGTGTGTGTACGCACGCACGCGTGTGTGTGTGTACGCACGCACGCGTGTGTGTGTGTACGCACGCACGCGTGTGTGTGTGTACGCACGCACGCGTGTGTGTGTACGCACGCACGCGTGTGTGTGTACGCACGCACGCGTGTGTGTGTGTACGCACGCACGCGTGTGTGTGTGTACGCACGCACGCGTGTGTGTGTGTACGCACGCGTGTGTGTGTGTGTACGCACGCACGCCTGTGTGTGTGTACGCACGCACGCCTGTGTGTGTGTACGCACGCACGCCTGTGTGTGTGTACGCACGCACGCCTGTGTGTGTACGCACGCACGCCTGTGTGTGTGTACGCACGCCTGTGTGTGTGTACGCACGCACGCCTGTGTGTGTGTACGCACGCACGCCTGTGTGTGTGTACGCACGCGCGCCTGTGTGTGTGTACGCACGCGCGCCTGTGTGTGTGTGTGTACGCTCGCGCGCCTGTGTGTGTGTACGCTCGCGCGCCTGTGTGTGTGTACGCACGCGCGCCTGTGTGTGTGTACGCACGCGCGCCTGTGTGTGTGTACGCACGCGCGCCTGTGTGTGTGTACGCACGCGCGCCTGTGTGTGTGTACGCACGCGCGCCTGTGTGTGTGTACGCACGCGCGCCTGTGTGTGTGTACGCACGCGCGCCTGTGTGTGTGTACGCACGCGCGCCTGTGTGTGTGTACGCACGCGCGCCTGTGTGTGTGTGTGTACGCACGCGCGCGTGTGTGTGTGTGTGTGTGTGTGTACGCACGCGCGCGTGTGTGTGTGTACGCACGCGCGCGTGTGTGTGTACGCACGCGCGCGTGTGTGTGTGTACGCACGCGCGCGTGTGTGTGTGTGTACGCACGCGCGCGTGTGTGTGTGTGTACGCACGCGCGCGTGTGTGTGTGTACGCACGCGCGCGTGTGTGTGTGTGTACGCACGCGCGCGTGTGTGTGTGCACGCACGCACGCGTGTGTGTGTACGCACGCACGCACGCGTGTGTGTGTACGCACGCACGCACGCGTGTGTGTGTGTACGCACGCACGCACGCGTGTGTGTGTGTGTACGCACGCACGCACGTGTGTGTGTGTGTACGCACGCACGCACGCGTGTGTGTACGCACGCGTGTGTGTGTGTGTGTGTACGCACGCACGCACGCGTGTGTGTGTGTGTGTACGCACGCACGCGTGTGTGTGTGTACGTGTATATATAATATATGATTCTTCTGACCAGGTTGGGGGAGTAGTGGTCAATGTAAGTGGGTGGAGCGGATCTAGGGATCAGTAATACTGGTGGGATGTGACTGTTAACCTGCTGATTTTTCGTTATTTCCTACAGATCTGACGTCCTTGAGAACGGGAAGGCTGGCAGACAGTGAAGAGACCCTCGACGTTCAGCAATCTTGAAACCCTTCGTTTTATGGACTGCTTTTTTGCCGGTGACTCACCTTTTTTTTTTTTTTTTAATAAGCTTTTTGGAGTATCCTGAAAAACTGCGCAATATTTTACACCGATTGAGTAAACAGAAAAGATCCCCAAACACAGCGGCCTTTGGTTCATCAGGGAATGACACTTGGTGTAAAATCCAAATTTTTAATAAATAATAAAACGTGATTTGAATTTGTTTTACCTTATTTATGTTTTCAGGCTCCTGATTACCCACGCTGTAAAGCCGGCTGCGACGAGCTCCGCCATGGAATTCCGGGGCGGAGCCCATCACGGCAGCCCCAAGAGACCCCAATACTTACCTCTGGTTCCGGAGTCCCGCATGACGCCTCAGTGCGCATGGGTAATAGAGCGTGAGACGCACCGCAGCGGCATGTGACGCGGCTGGTGGTAGGCGTAGAGGCTGCAATGGAAGCCGTCCGCGCGTATACCCGCGGCATTTTACGGTGCGGAATTCCGCTGTGAAATTACGCACCGTAAGCATTGAGCTATTAGGTTGAATACCGTGTTTCCCCGATAGTAAGACACCCCCCGATTGTAAGACGTATCGGGGGTTTCAGGGGGGTCGGCCAATGTAAGCCGTACCCCGAAAGTAAGACATATGTCTTACTTTCGGGGAAACACGGGGGTATTGCCGCCTCCCTCTCATCTACGGTAGCTGCGCGCCGCCCCCCCCTCCATACGTCACCGCGTCTGCCGCCTTTGGCCTCATGTCCACGGGGAAAATCAGGCCCGCTACGGATTCTCCATGTAGAATCTGCAGCGGGTCCCTCCTGCCCCGCGGACATGAGCGCTGAAAATAGGAATAAATCAGAATGAACTTACCTCTCACACGCTCCGGATACTTCCTTCGCTGCGGCGTCATCTTCTCTCGTCGCGGCCGGATCTTCTTTCTTCGGCTCGGCGGATGTGCATGATGACGTCGGTGACGTGCCCCGCACATGCGCCGGGCCGAAGCAAAATGATCCGGCCGCGACTGAGAGAAGATGGCGCTGCGGCGAAGAGAAGAACCGGAGCGTGTGAGTACAATTTGATTTTTGTGTCCCGGGAGACCCACATGAAAATGGAGCATGGTCCAGATTTTTTCATGCTCCATTTTCCAATAAAGACATACCCCGAAAGTAAGACATAGTGGGGCTTTTGGGGATAAAAAGAAAGTAAGACACTGTCTTACTTTCGGGGAAACACGGTAGATCCGTCTGTGGGAAGGAGCCTTAAGGCCTCATGTCCACTAGCAAAATGGAATTGCGGTTTCCGCAGCGGATTTGCCCCTAGGGAATCATTGGCCATCCCGTCCATTAAACTGATTTTTGCACCCGCGGATGGAATTTTAATAGAATTGCGTTTTTCATGCGTGGGAGAAAAAACCGCGGCATGCTCCATTTTACCGCGGATCGGCCACATTGCTATCACATTGACAGCAATGTGTGCGGATATCTGCATGAAAATTATACAATTGAAAGCTGATTCTACGCGGATTGTATTTTTCCAGTGGACATGAGGCCTAAGGCCACCTGCAGACGGCCGTGTCGCATCCAGCTGCTCGCAACGGGACCCGACCTGAGCGCCTGCAGAGAGCAGTGCGGAACTCGCCCGCTCCCGCAGCTCTGACTCATGTGCCAGCAGACGCCACATGCGCAGAGCCGGCAGCCAGCGAGTGGCGTTTCTGTACGGGGCTCTGCGAACCCCGCACAGAATTAGAGCATGGCGCGGTTTGTTTTCTGCGCGTGATTTCGCGTAGACAAACCACGGCCTTCTGCATAGGATTGCGTATTGTAATGCAATCCTATGCAGGCGTGTACAGCCCGAAATGTACGGTGCTGCGTCTGGCATAGACTGAAGTGGCAGCGGTGCGCACTCGTCATCAGCTGATTGGCAGGGATTCTGGGAGGCAGATCACCACTTCACTGCGCATAGATCATCAGTACTGGAGTCCCAGGGAACCCTTTTAACCCCTTGCCACCGCAGCACGTGAATGTATGTATATGTTAGGAAGCAGCTTTCTGGAATGGACTTGCATCTACATCCTACAGATCTGAGCCCACACCATCTACTGCTGAAGACTGTTGCTAATGACAGTTGGCCTCCCGCAGCCACAGAGGGGATGGGTGAGACAACAGATTCCCGCTGTTAACCCTTTCCAGTCCAATGTCGGGCCTGCCCCGACATCATAATTTCCCTCCAATGTCGGGGCAGGCCCGACACTGCAGTGCAGGAGTGGATCTGCAACCGATCGTCAGGCACATCGGGTGCAGATGCACTCCTGCACTGGTCCTCATCGAAGACCCCCGAGGAGAAGGCAGAAAGGGATTTTAATCCTTTCTGCCTTCTCCTTTACACATTACTTAGCGCTATGTAATGCATAGATTCTGACCGGCGATCATGTGACCGCCGGTGTTACCTGACCCCAGCAGTCACATGATCGCCGAACCGGGAGGCAGAAGGAGAGTACTGAAGACGCCGGACAGGTAAGCAGGTCCCTCCCTGCACCCTCCTGAACTCTGTCAGCTCAGGAGGGTGCAGGGAAAGTGTATTTTTTCTCACCCATTCTCCCCAGAACCAATTTATTTGGAGCTGGGGAGAATGGGTGAGAAAAAATAAGTGGATTGGAAAGGGTTAATGCTTTGCATGCAACGATTGCTCTTATTTCATTAGGTTTTTGTATGTAATCAGATATACTTCAGTCTAAGCCGACCTGAGTATAAGCCAAGGTACCAACTTTTACCCCAAAAACCTGGGGTCAATTATTGACTTGAGTATAAGGCAAGGGGTAATATTAGGTACCTCGGCTAGCACTGGGATCGGCTATACTCGAGTATGCATTGTGGCTGCTGCTACAGGCCAAGTGGGCAGTATTGTCCGGGTCTCCTGGACTCATGGTTAGTGTAGGGAATAGCGGTATAACCAGGAGCTTAGAAGTTCGCCCGCTAGCTTCACGTTTTGTCTAAAATGTCAAGTAATACCTGTTCTTTATAATCAGCCTATCTGTTAGTAGTGGTTGCATTTTTGGCTTCTGTATGCAGTGTTTTCTATCTCTGTGTATTCTGTTCCGTCTGTTATATGCCATGCGTGTGTCCTGTTCTGTGGCTCCTAGGATCAGCTATGGCCCAGTTCCGAAGACCGCTGGGCCGCCCTCTTATTTGGGGATGTATATGCTTAGGTTGGGCCACTGTCGACACCCCCCTCTTTAGCACAGGGTTAGTTGCATGGATTCCATGTGAATCTCCTGTGTGCATGTATACTACTAGACTACTACTCCTTTGGTCACGATGGTGTTGGCAGTCTGCTAAATCTGCCCACACGATCATAACAGTCTGTTCAGAAAGCCACATAGTACTGATTACATTTTGGGTCCCATTTGTGCATACTAACATAACATTAGGGCCACAATGGGTACATTTCTGAAAACAATACAAACAGGGGTATCCATTTTGGGGTGTCAGTGCACATGAAAATGATGATTTTTGGTGGAAAAAAATTTAGAATAGCACATTAGCCGAAATAAAGCCTTATAATTTTTTTTATCATAATTCCATTAATTCCTGAAAATGTGGGATCTAAATACTCCTCACACCACTCAGTGAACACAAAGGGGTGTACTTTGTAAAATAGGGCCATTTTAGGGGGTATGTATTCTGACACCCACGAGCCTTTGCAATCTTGGCTCGGTGGAGGAAAAAGGATTTAGCAAAATGAGGAAAAATGAGGTTCAACTTGAATGTCTCCAAAATGGTTCCAAACAAAGGATGTTTTTGCAAATGTGCGTCTAGAATAAAGTGAACAGATGGAAATATATGTTGGCAAGGATTTGTAGAGTATGCTTGCCCATATGAGATATAACATTTGCAAATGTTAAAAAATTACAATGTCTTCAAAACTGTCAATATTAATTTTAATTAATATACACAACTTCTAACTGCCCATTTTTACCACTTAAACGAAGTACAACAAGGCACAGAAAAAACAATGTAAGAATCACTTCGATTTGCAAACATGCCCATCTTGAAAGCGTCCTACTGAGCCAACATCTAGGACCGTCAGTCTCTCTGCTGCTTCAACAATGATTGTGAGCAAACGCAGTGTGGTAATCTTGAAATTACTTATCAGCTCACCTGTAAAGAAGAAGGAAAAAAGTTTGCAAGAAAATAAATAAAAGCTTAGTCTATCCAAAAATACCCCAAAAAAAAAAAGGTGAGTCACCGGCAAAAAGCAGTCCATAAAACGAAGGGTTTCAAGATTGCTGAACGTCGAGGGTCTCTTCACTGTCCGCCAGCCTTCCCATTCTCAAGGACGTCAGATCTGCAGGAAATAACGAAAAATCAGCAGGTTAACAGTCACATCACACCAGTATTACTGATCCCTAGATCCGCTCCACCCACTTACATTGACCACTACTCCCCCAACCTGGTCAGAAGAATCATATATTATATATACACGTACACACACACACGAAAACCTGCAAATATGCGCAAAATAAGCACGTATGAGCAGATGCACGCAATGAAAATTTTAGCAGATGCAGCAGCTTACCTCGACGAGTTATGTCAGCTTGTGTGCAAGCGAAGCGAAATTCTTCTCAAAACGCGTCCAAACGTCAGGATCATCTCCACACGTAAGTTTGCAAAAAAAAGCGCACAAATCTCGGGTGGCCGCGTCTCCACACGTAGCGCACAAATCTGCAAAAAAAGACAGGTTGCGTCAGGTGGCGTCGCGCAAATCTCATGTGACGTACTCACCACACGTAGCGCACAGCGCATTAATCTCAGGTAGGTACTCATCACATGTAGCACACAGCGCATTAATCTCAGGTAGGTACTCACCACACGTAGCACACAGCGCATTAATCTCAGGTAGGTACTCACCACACGTAGCACACAGCGCATTAATCTCAGGTAGGTACTCACCACACAGCGCATTAATCTCAGGTAGGTACTCATCACACAGCGCATTAATCTCAGGTAGGTACTCATCACACAGCGCATTAATCTCAGGTAGGTACTCACCACACAGCGCATTAATCTCAGGTAGGTACTCACCACACAGCGCATTAATCTCAGGTAGGTACACAGCGCATTAATCTCAGGTAGGTACTCACCACACAGCGCATTAATCTCAGGTAGGTACTCAGCACACAGCGCATTAATCTCAGGTAGGTACTCACCACACATAGCAGCACAGCGCCTAAATCTCAGGTAGGTACTCACCACACGTAGCGCACAGCGCATAAATCTCAGGTAGGTACTCACCACACAGCGCATTAATCTCAGGTAGGTACTCACCACACAGCGCATTAATCTCAGGTAGGTACTCACCACACATAGCAGCACAGCGCATTAATCTCAGGTAGGTACTCACCACACATAGCAGCACAGCGCCTAAATCTCAGGTAGGTACTCAGCACACAGCGCCTAAATCTCAGGTAGGTACTCAGCACACAGCGCCTAAATCTCAGGTAGGTACTCAGCACACAGCGCCTAAATCTCAGGTAGGTACTCAGCACACAGCGCCTAAATCTCAGGTAGGTACTCAGCACACAGCGCCTAAATCTCAGGTAGGTACTCAGCACACAGCGCCTAAATCTCAGGTAGGTACTCAGCACACAGCGCCTAAATCTCAGGTAGGTACTCAGCACACAGCGCCTAAATCTCAGGTAGGTACTCAGCACACAGCGCCTAAATCTCAGGTAGGTACTCAGCACACAGCGCATAAATCTCAGGTAGGTACTCAGCACACAGCGCATAAATCTCAGGTAGGTACTCAGCACACAGCGCATAAATCTCAGGTAGGTACTCAGCACACAGCGCATAAATCTCAGGTAGGTACTCAGCACACAGCGCATAAATCTCAGGTAGGTACTCAGCACACAGCGCATAAATCTCAGGTAGGTACTCAGCACACAGCGCATAAATCTCAGGTAGGTACTCAGCACACAGCGCATAAATCTCAGGTAGGTACTCAGCACACAGCGCATAAATCTCAGGTAGGTACTCAGCACACAGCGCATAAATCTCAGGTAGGTACTCAGCACACAGCGCATAAATCTCAGGTAGGTACTCAGCACACAGCGCATAAATCTCAGGTAGGTACTCAGCACACAGCGCATAAATCTCAGGTAGGTACTCAGCACACAGCGCATAAATCTCAGGTAGGTACTCAGCACACAGCGCATAAATCTCAGGTAGGTACTCAGCACACAGCGCATAAATCTCAGGTAGGTACTCAGCACACAGCGCATAAATCTCAGGTAGGTACTCAGCACACAGCGCATAAATCTCAGGTAGGTACTCAGCACACAGCGCATAAATCTCAGGTAGGTACTCAGCACACAGCGCATAAATCTCAGGTAGGTACTCAGCACACAGCGCATAAATCTCAGGTAGGTACTCAGCACACAGCGCATAAATCTCAGGTAGGTACTCAGCACACAGCGCATTAATCTCAGGTAGGTACTCACCACACGTAGCAGCACAGCACATTAATCTCAGGTAGGTACTCACCACACAGCGCAGAAATCTTCCTCTCCCACGTTGAAAGTAGTATAAAAGGCTCCAACCATCAGCTTCCTCTGTAGGCTCGGAATTCGCGGGCAAATTCAAGTACCGGTGACGTCACCGGTCACGTGAGGCGCGGGCACAGCTCTCATCGTGCACGGCAGCTGAACTGTACTGCTCGTGCACAATGGGAGGTCACATGGTGCCGATTCCAGCCACCTCATTGGCTGGAATCGGCAGCAGGAATAACCGCAGTGTAAACTACTAATATGCCACCGGGGTGCATATTAACACATTCTGCCGCAGTTCTACAGCGCGGCCGATTCAGCCAATCAGCTGGCTGGAATCGGCATCACGTGACTCAGCGGCGTGCCCGAGCATTGCCGTGCACGATGAGCTGTGCCCGCGCGTCACGTGGGCTGTGACGTCACCGAGCCTTGCATTTGCCCGCGGATTTTGAACAGTATCGATCTACGGAGGAAGCAAGCTGATGGTTGGAGCCTTTTCCCCAATTTACAAGATGGGAGAGTAAGATTTGTGCTCTACGTGTGGTGAGTACCCACCTGAGATTTGTGCGCTGTGCGCTACGTGTGGAGACGCGGTCACCTGAGATTTGTGCGCCGTGCGCTACGCTGTGCGCTACGTGTGGAGACGCGGTCACCTGAGATTTGTGCGCCGTGCGCTACGCTGTGCGCTACGTGTGGAGACGCGGTCACCTGAGATTTGTGCGCCGTGCGCTACGCTGTGCGCTACGTGTGGAGACGCGGTCACCTGAGATTAATGCGCCGTGCGCTACGTGTGGAGACGCGGTCACCTGAGATTTGTGCGCCGTGCGCTACGTGTGGAGACGCGGTTACCTGAGATTAATGCGCCGTGCGCTACGTGTGGAGACGCGGTCACCTGAGATTTGTGCGCCGTGCGCTACGTGTGGAGACGCGGTCACCTGAGATTTGTGCGCCGTGCGCTACGCTGTGCGCTACGCTGTGCGCTACGTGTGGAGACGCGGTCACCTGAGATTTGTGCGCCGTGCGCTACGCTGTGCTCTACGTGTGGAGACGCGGTCACCTGAGAATTGTGCGCCGTGCGCTACGCTGTGCGCTACGTGTGGAGACGCGGTCACCTGAGATTAATGCGCCGTGCGCTACGTGTGGAGACGCGGTCACCTGAGATTTGTGCGCCGTGCGCTACGTGTGGAGACGCGGTCACCTGAGATTTGTGCGCTGTGCGCTACGTGTGGAGACGCGGTCACCTGAGATTTGTGCGCCGTGCGCTACGCTGTGCGCTACGTGTGGAGACGCGGTCACCTGAGATTTGTGCGCTGTGCGCTACGTGTGGAGACGCGGTCACCTGAGATTTGTGCGCTACGCTGTGCGCTACGTGTGGAGACGCGGTCACCTGAGATTTGTGCGCTACGTGTGGAGACGCGGTCACCTGAGATTTGTGCGCTGTGCGCTACGTGTGGAGACGCGGTCACCTGAGATTTGTGCGCTGTGCGCTACGTGTGGAGACAACACCCAAGATTTGTGCCCTACGTGTAGTGAGTACGTCACCTGAGATTTGCGCGACGCCACCTGGCGCAACCTGTCTTTTTTTGCAGATTTGTGCGCCTTATTGCAAAATTACGTGTGGAGAGGATCCTGATGTTTGGATGCGTTTCGAGAAGAATTTCGCTTCGCTCGGACACCATCTGACATCACTCAGCGAGGTAAGCTGCTGCATCTGCCCAAATTTTCATCGCTTGCATCTGCTCATATGCGCATATTTGGCGCATATTTGCAGGTTTTCGCTTGCATCTGCTGATATGCGCATACTTGGCGCATATTTGCAGGTTTTCGCTTGCATCTGCTGACATGCGCATATTTGCAGGTTTTCGCTTGCATCTGCTGATATGCGCATACTTGGCGCATATTTGCAGGTTTTCGCTTGCATCTGCTGATATGCGCATATTTGGCGCATATTTGCAGGTTTTCGCTTGCATCTGCTGATATGCGCATACTTGGCGCATATTTGCAGGTTTTCGCTTGCATCTGCTGACATGCGCATATTTGGCGCATATTTGCAGGTTTTCGCTTGCATCTGCTGATATGCGCATACTTGGCGCATATTTGCAGGTTTTCGCTTGCATCTGCTGATATGCGCATATTTGGCGCATATTTGCAGGTTTTCGCTTGCATCTGCTGATATGCGCATACTTGGCGCATATTTGCAGGTTTTCGCTTGCATCTGCTGACATGCGCATATTTGGCGCATATTTGCAGGTTTTCGCTTGCATCTGCTGATATGCGCATACTTGGCGCATATTTGCAGGTTTTCGCTTGCATCTGCTGACATGCGCATATTTGGCGCATATTTGCAGGTTTTCGCTTGCATCTGCTGATATGCGCATACTTGGCGCATATTTGCAGGTTTTCGCTTGCATCTGCTGATATGCGCATATTTGGCGCATATTTGCAGGTTTTCTCCTGCATCACCTGATATGTGCATATTTGCAGGTTTTTGCTTGCATGTGGTGATATGCTCTCCGTTTTCCACAGGACGACTCGTGTGGAGAGTAACCTGACATTTGGCTGCGTTTTGTACAACGTACGGAACCGGAGATTGGCGTTTTAGGTGCTGATCTCACATTTGCCCCCCGCCTTTTGGAGAGGACGACTCTTCTGGAGAGGAATTTCGCTTCGCTAGGACACCACCTGACGTCACTCGGCGAGGTAAGCTGCTGCATCTGCCAAATTTTTCATTGCTTGCATCTGCTCATATGTACATGCATGCCTGTGTGCGTGCGTGCAGGCCTGCCTGTGTGCGTGCGTGCAGGCCTGCCTGTGTGCGTGCGTGCAGGCCTGCCTGTGTGCGTGCGTGCAGGCCTGCCTGTGTGCGTGCGTGCAGGCCTGCCTGTGTGCGTGCGTGCAGGCATGCCTGTGTGCGTGCGTGCAGGCATGCCTGTGTGCGTGCGTGCATGCCTGCGTGCGTGCATGCCTGCGTGCGTGCAGGCCTGCCTGTGTGCGTGCGTGCAGGCCTGCCTGTGTGCGTGCGTGCGTGCCTGTGTGCGTGCGTGCGTGCCTGTGTGCGTGCGTGCGTGCCTGTGTGCGTGCGTGCCTGTATGCGTGCGTGCGTGCCTGTATGCGTGCGTGCATGCGTGCGTGTATGCGTGCCTGTATGCGTGCATGCCTGCCTGTATGCGTGCATGCCTGCCTGTATGCGTGCATGCATGCCTGTATGCGTGCATGCATGCATGCCTGTATGCGTACGTGCGTGCCTGTGTGCGTGCGTGCGTGCGTGCCTGTATGCGTACGTGCGTGCCTGTGTGCGTGCCTGTATGCGTACGTGCGTGCGTGCCTGTATGCGTACGTGCCTGTATGCGTACGTGCGTGCTTGCCTGTATGCGTACGTGCGTGCGTGTATGCGTGCGTGCCTGTGTGCGTGCCTGTATGCGTATATGCCTGTATGCGTGCCTGTATGCGTACATGCGTGCGCGTGCCTGTATGCGTACATGCGTGCGCGTGCCTGTATGCGTACATGCGTGCGCGTGCCTGTATGCGTACATGCGTGCGCGTGCCTGTATGCGTACATGCGTGCGCGTGCCTGTATGCGTACATGCGTGCGCGTGCCTGTATGCGTACGTGCCTGTATGCGTATATGAATGTGTGCCTGTACGCGTACGTGCGTGCCTGTACGCGTACGTGCGTGCCTGTACGCGTACGTGCGTGTGTGCGTGCGTGCCTGTACGCGTACGTGCGTGTCTGTATACGTGCGTGCGTGCCTGTATGCGTACATGCCTGTATGCGTGCCTGTACGCGTACGTGCGTGCGTGTATACGTGCGTGCACGCGTGTATACGTGCATGCGTGTGTGCGTGCATACGTGCGTGCACGCATGCGTGCCTGTGTGTGTATACGTGCATGCGTGCCTGTGTGTGTATACGTGCGTGCGTGCATGCGTGTGTATACGTGCGTGCGTGCATGCCTGTGTGTATACGTGCGTGCGTGCCTGTGTGTATACATGCGTGCATGCCTGTATGTATGTCTAATTCTTCTGTCCAGGTTGGGGGAGTAGTGGTCATTGTAAGTGGGTTGAGCGGATCTAGGGATCAGTAATACTGGTGGGATGTAACTGTTAACCTGCTGATTTCTCGTCATTTCCTGCAGATCTGACGTCCTTGAGAACGGGAAGGCTGGCGGACAGTGAAGAGACCCTCGACGTTCAGCAATCTTGAAACCCTTCTTTTTATGAACTGTTTTTTTCCCAGTGACTCCCTTTTTTTTGATACGCTTTTTCTTTAAAAGAATTATGACGGAGGATCCTGAAAAACTGCGCAATATTTTACTGCGATGCAGTAAACAGAAAAGACCCATGAACACAGCCGCCTTTTGTCTATATCACGGAATGAACCTTGGTGTAACATCCACACTAGCAATAAATTATAAAATCCGAATTGGGTTGAGTCTGTCGTGTTTTCACTATATGTTGCAGTTGGCGGTGTGCCCTGTCCTGCTCCTGATGCAGTTGGCGGTGTGCCCTGTCCTGCTCCTGATGCAGTTGGCGGTGTGCCCTGTGCTGCTCCTGATGCAGTTGGCGGTGTGCCCTGTCCTGCTCCTGATGCAGTTGGCGGTGTGCCCTGTCCTGCTCCTGATGCAGTTGGCGGTGTGCCCTGTCCTGCTCCTGATGCAGTTGGCGGTGTGCCCTGTCCTGCTCCTGATGCAGTTGGCGGTGTGCCCTGTCCTGCTCCTGATGCAGTTGGCGGTGCGCCCTGTCCTGCTCCAGTTGGCGGTGCGCCCTGTCCTGCTCCAGTTGGCGGTGCGCCCTGTCCTGCTCCAGTTGGCGGTGTGCCCTGTCCTGCTCCAGTTGGCAGTGTGCCCTGTCCTGCTCCTGATGCAGTTGGCGGTGTGCCCTGTCCTGCTCCTGATGCAGTTGGCGGTGTGCCCTGTCCTGCTCCTGATGCAGTTGGCGGTGTGCCCTGTCCTGCTCCTGATGCAGTTGGCGGTGTCTGTTATGTGGCATGTGTATGACTCCTGTTCTTTGGTGTGGCTCCTCGGATCTGCTAGGGCCCAGTTCTTAAGATCGCTGGGCCGTCCTCTTACTCGGCTGATGTCCCCGCTTAGGTAGGGTCACTGTCATCCTCCCTGTAGCACAGGCTTGGTTGCCTGGATTCTGTGTGACTCTCCTGTGTTCCCTGTGTGCGTGTATACTACTAGACTACCACTCCTTTAGTCACGATCGTGTGGGCCCTCTGCTTTATCTGCTCACACAATTGTAACAGTCTCTTCAGAAAGCCACTGACTACTCCTTTCTTTTTGGGCCCAGTGGTGCATACAGACATAACATTAGGGCCACACTGTGTATACTTGTGAACACGAGACAAAACAGGGGTGTCCATTTCGGAGGTTCAATCCTCCTTTTGATGTGCAATATAGAAAAAAAAAAGGTCTTGAAAAGGACAGGTTTTCTAAAAATTAAATATTATTTGGTCTCCTAAATTGCATTAATTCCTAAAAATAAATGTGGGGTCAAAATACCCCTGACCCTCTCAGAGAATACATTAAGGGGTGCAGTTTTTAAAATGTGGTAATTTGTAAGTATCTATCATTATGACTAAGGATGAGCGAGTATACTCGCTAAGGCACTACTCGTTCGAGTAATGCGCCTTAAACGAGTATCTCCCCGCTCGTCCTTAAAGATTCGGGGCCGCCGCGGGGGAGAGCCGGGAGGAACAGAGGGGAGATCTCTCTCTCCCCTGCGACTCACCTGTCAGCCGCAGCGGTCCCCGAATCTTTATGGACGAGCAGGGAGATACTCGTTTAAGGCACATTACTTGAACGAGTAGTGCCTTAGCGAGTATACTCGCTCATCCTTAATTATGACACCTAGCAGGATTGGTGTAGGAAAACTAAGGGCTCATGTCCACGGGCAAAATAAGAATTAAAATCTGCAGCGGATTTTAAGCCTAGGGTCACACGGGGCGGATTGCCGTCGGAAATCTCGCGGTTTAGCCGCAGCAAAAACCGCGAGATCTCCGCCGGCAGAGCCGCTGCGGTTTAAGCCGCGGCGGCTTTGAAGCGGTCCGGCCGCTTGCTCTTCCGTTGCGGCCGGCGCTCCCATAGAGGAGAGCGCGGCCGCAGCGGAATGAAAAAAAGAATGAGCATGCTGCTTCTTTTAAAACCGCGGCTGCGGCCGCCGCAGCCTCGGTTTCAACCGGATTTACCGCAGCGGATTAGCCGTCCCGTGTGGACGAGATTTCTGAGAAACCTCGTCCACATGGCTGGCTAATCCCGGGCTTAGCGGCCGCGGGCGGTTTTGCCGCGGGCGGATCTGCTGCGGCAAAACCGCGGCAAATCCGCCCTGTAAAAGTGATTTAAAAAAAAAAGGAGCATGAAAAAATCTGGACCATGCTCCATTTTCGTGCGAGTCTCCCGCGGGGACGGCTCCCGCGGGCTTCTATTGAAGCCTATGGAAGGCGTCCGGATCCGCGGGACACAAAAATCAGATTTTACTCACACGCTCCGGTTCTTCTCTTCGCCGCGGCGCCATCTTCTCTCAGTCGCGGCCGGATCATTTTGCTTCGGCCCGGCGCATGCGCGGGGCACGTCACCAACGTCATCATGCACATCCGCCGAGCCGAAGAAAGAAGATCCGGCCGCGACGAGAGAAGATGACGCCGCAGCGAATGAAGTATCTGGAGCGTGTGAGAGGTAAGTTAATTCTGATTTATTCTTATTTTCAGCGCTCATGTCCGCGGGGCAGGAGGGACCCGCTGCAGATTCTCCATGGAGAATCCGGAGCGGGCCTGATTTTCCCCGTGGACATGAGGCCTAAGTGTTCCTCTAAATTCTGAAAAGTAATGTTAAATTTGTACGTCTCCTAAATGGAAAAAATAAATTTACCAAAGTTTTAAACCGTGCATCCAGAATAAAGTGAACAGATGGAAATCTATATGTTCGCAGAGATTTGTACAGTATGTTGGCACTTATTTTATATATGACATTTGACAATGCGAAAAAATGAAAATTCAAAATTGTGCAAAGTAGCAATTTTAATAAATATACACAACTTTTAACAGTCCTTTTTTACTACCTAACAGAAGTACAACAAGGGGAAGAAAACCATGTCACAGTCACTTGGATATGCAAAACCTTTACGGACTTATGATGTGTCAAGTGACACATGTAAAGTTCCAAATTTTCGGTCTGTCACAAAGGCGCAAACAGCCTGGTTCTCTAAGGGGATAAATAGCTTAGTGTATGAACTGTGAACCGACTAACGAGGGACAGTGAGCAGCATCACATGCAACCTGACAATCTTCATCGTACTGCTCCATCAGATCCTGATGATGGATTTCCATAGCAGGTGATGGGCCATTTCCAGCTTTTAAGCGTCCCCCGGAGCCAACATCTGGGAACTTCTGGCTCTCTGGTGATTCAACTCTGCGGTTGCGAGCACCGGAAACGGTTACCACAGTGCAAGATTCTGACCAAAACGTATCAGCTGACCTATAACGAGGAAGAGAAAAAAAATTAACCCTGCCTGCAATTGGCTTAATTCCGTGGGTTTTCATAGTTATTGCACTGTCCCTGCTTTTCTTCACTCCTACTTTAATAGATAAAGATATCTTATTTGGACAATTGGTATGTTTCTCCGAAGGTTTGTTCAGTTAGTGCAGATTAGGTGCAGTATTGGGATGGAACCTGTACGTGTGCTAAAAAAAGGAATTAAATGCTCAAATCTAATGGAATGTCTTTTTCGGCCAATAAGACGAATTTAACACAGCAAATGTGTGTGTGAGAGAGAGGGGGTGGCTGAGTAAGTGGGTGAGCATACATGCATGTGAGCATACAGGCATGTACGCGTACAGGCACGCGTACAGGCACGCATACAGGCACGCATACAGGCACGCATACAGGCACGCATACAGGCACGCATACAGGCACGCATACAGGCACGCATACACGCACGCATACAGGCACGCATACACGCACGCATACAGGCACGCACGCACGCATACAGGCACGCACGCACGCATACAGGCACGCACGCACGCATACAGGCACGCACGCACGCATACAGGCACGCACGCACGCATACAGACGCACGCATACAGGCGCACGCATACAGGCGCACGCATACAGGCGCACGCACGCATACAGGCACACGCACGCACGCATACAGGCGCACGCACGCATACAGGCACGCACGCACGCACGCACACAGGCACGCACGTACGCAGGCACGCACGCACGTACGCACACAGGCACGCACGCACGTACGCATACAGGCACGCACGCACGTACGCATACAGGCACGCACGCACGTACGCATACAGGCACGCACGCACGTACGCATACAGGCACGCACGCACGTACGCATACAGGCACGCATACAGGCATGTACGCATACAGGCATGCATGCATGTACCCATACAGGCATGCACGCACGCATACAGGCATGCATGTACATATGAGCAGATGCAAGCAATGAAAAATTTGGCAGATGCAGCAGCTTACCTCGCCGAGTGACGTCAGGTGGTGTCCTAGCGAAGCGAAATTCCTCTCCAGAAGAGTCGTCCTCTCCAAAAGGCGGGGGGCAAATGTGAGATCAGCACCTAAAACGCCAATCTCCGGTTCCGTACGTTGTACAAAACGCAGCCAAATGTCAGGTTACTCTCCACACGAGTCGTCCTGTGGAAAACGGAGAGCATATCACCACATGCAAGCAAAAACCTGCAAATATGCACATATCAGGTGATGCAGGAGAAAACCTGCAAATATGCGCCAAATATGCGCATATCAGCAGATGCAAGCGAAAACCTGCAAATATGCGCCAAGTATGCGCATATCAGCAGATGCAAGCGAAAACCTGCAAATATGCGCCAAATATGCGCATGTCAGCAGATGCAAGCGAAAACCTGCAAATATGCGCCAAGTATGCGCATATCAGCAGATGCAAGCGAAAACCTGCAAATATGCGCCAAATATGCGCATATCAGCAGATGCAAGCGAAAACCTGCAAATATGCGCATATGAGCAGATGCACGCGATGAAAATTTGGGCAGATGCAGCAGCTTACCTCGCTGATGTCAGATGGTGTCCGAGCGAAGCGAAATTCTTCTCGAAACGCATCCAAACATCAGGATCCTCTCCACACGTAATTTTGCAATAAGGCGCACAAATCTGCAAAAAAAGACAGGTTGCGCCAGGTGGCGTCGCGCAAATCTCAGGTGACGTACTCACTACACGTAGGGCACAAATCTTGGGTGTTGTCTCCACACGTAGCGCACAGCGCACAAATCTCAGGTGACCGCGTCTCCACACGTAGCGCACAAATCTCAGGTGACCGCGTCTCCACACGTAGCGCACAGCGTAGCGCACAAATCTCAGGTGACCGCGTCTCCACACGTAGCGCACGGCGCACAAATCTCAGGTGACGTACTCACTACACGTAGGGCACAAATCTTGGGTGTTGTCTCCACACGTAGTGCACAGCGCACAAATCTCAGGTGACCGCGTCTCCACACGTAGCGCACAAATCTCAGGTGACCGCGTCTCCACACGTAGCGCACAAATCTCAGGTGACGTACTCACTACACGTAGGGCACAAATCTTGGGTGTTGTCTCCACACGTAGTGCACAGCGCACAAATCTCAGGTGACCGCGTCTCCACACGTAGCGCACAGCGTAGCGCACAGCGCAGCGCACAGCGCAGAAATCTCAGGTGACCGCGTCTCCACACGTAGCGCACGGCGCACAAATCTCAGGTGACCGCGTCTCCACACGTAGCGCACAGCGTACAAATCTCAGGTGACCGCGTCTCCACACGTAGCGCACGGCGCACAAATCTCAGGTGACCGCGTCTCATCACGTAGCGCACAGCGTAGCGCACGGCGCACAAATCTCAGGTGACCGCGTCTCCACACGTAGCGCACGGCGCATTAATCTCAGGTGACCGCATCTCCACACGTGGCGCACAAATCTCAGGTGACCGCGTCTCCACACGTAGCGCACAGCGCACAAATCTCAGGTGGGTACTCACCACACGTAGCGCACAGCGTAGCGCACAAATCTCAGGTGACCGCGTCTCCACACGTAGCGCACAGCGTAGCGCACAAATCTCAGGTGGGTACTCACCACACGTAGAGCACAAATCTTACTCTCCTATCTTGTAAATTGGGGAAAAGGCTCCAACCATCTGCTTGCTTCCTCCGTAGATCGATACTGTTCAAAATCCGCGGGCAAATGCAAGGCTCGGTGACGTCACAGCCCACGTGACGCGCGGGCACAGCTCATCGTGCACGGCAATGCTCGGGCACGCCGCTGAGTCACGTGATGCCGATTCCAGCCAGCTGATTGGCTGAATCGGCCGCGCTGTAGAACTGCGGCAGAATGTGTTAATATGCCACCGGGGTAGATGCCGGAATGGAGGGGCTCCTAGGAGGTCTGAGGACAGGAAGTCACATGGTCTGAGGTCACATGACTGGGAGGGGCGGGGCTTACTAATGCAGGTTTGGGGAGAGGGATGATGAGGAGGCTGCTGGGAGGGCTGTGACTGGCATTGCACCTTCTATGATCCCGCTGCACACAGTCGGTTTGCAGTGTATAGAATGTACAGGTTATCCACAGGCCGCGCTGATATTAATGTGTTCCTTCACATTGCTATTATTTGTACGCCCGTCCACGGCCGCTACAGAATCTACTCCGCCACGGGGGAGCGCTGTAAGGTGTCCGCAATGATCTCATTGATAGGCTCACCCCGGCACGAGCGGAGAATCACTGACTATCCTGTGGAAGGCGTGTCGTGCCAGCCTCGTGGGCGATGTACGCTGCGGATCTCACTGCCATCTTGGCCCGGACAGGCAGCCTTATTTTGTGTTCATTTGCCAGAGGTCTCCATAGACGTCTATCGGGTTCACAACCGAATGTGTCACACTACGCCATTTTGCTACCAAAAGAGCAAACCCGGGCTTATTAACCCTTTAAATCAAGGTGTGTCCTGCATGGAGGTGATCATGTCCCCCGGCGCCTCGTGCTGGATCCTGCATGGAGGTGATCATGTCCCCCGACACATCACGCCGGATCCTGCATGGAGGTGATCATGTCCCCCGACGCATCGTGCTGGATCCTGCATGGAGGTGAACATGTCCCCCGGCGCCTCGTGCCCGATCCTGCATGGAGGTGAACATGTCCCCCGGCGCCTCGTGCCGGATCCTGCATGGAGGTGAACATGTCCCCCGGTGCATCGTGCCGGATCCTGCATGGAGGTGAACATGTCCCCCGGCGCATCGTGCCGGATCCTGCATGGAGGTGATCATGTCCCCCGGCGCCTCGTGCCGGATCCTGCATGGAGGTGATCATGTCCCCCGGTGCATCGTGCCGGATCCTGCATGGAGGTGATCATGTCCCCCGACACATCACGCCGGATCCTGCATGGAGGTGATCATGTCCCCCGACACATCACGCCGGATCCTGCATGGAGGTGATCATGTCCCCCGACACATCACGCCGGATCCTGCATGGAGGTGATCATGTCCCCCGATGCATCACGCCGGATCCTGCATGGAGGTGATCATGTCCCCCGATGCATCGTGCTGGATCCGGCATGGAGGTGATCATGTCCCCCGGCGCATCGTACCGGATCCTGCATGGAGGTGATCATGTCCCCCGATGCATCGTGCTGGATCCGGCATGGAGGTGATCATGTCCCCCGGCGCATCGTGCCCGATCCTGCATGGAGGTGATCATGTCCCCCATGCATCGTGCCGGATCCTGCATGGAGGTGATCATGTCCCCCGGCGCATCGTGCCGGATCCTGCATGGAGGTGATCATGTCCCCCGATGCATCGTGCTGGATCCGGCATGGAGGTGATCATGTCCCCCGGCGCATCGTGCCGGATCCTGCATGGAGGTGATCATGTCCCCCGATGCATCGTGCCGGATCCTGCATGGAGGTGATCATGTCCCCCGATGCATCGTGCCGGATCCTGCATGGAGGTGATCATGTCCCCCGACGCATCACGCCGGATCCTGCATGGAGGTGATCATGTCCCCCGACACATCACGCCGGATCCTGCATGGAGGTGATCATGTCCCCCGACACATCACGCCGGATCCTGCATGGAGGTGATCATGTCCCCCGACACATCACGCCGGATCCTGCATGGAGGTGATCATGTCCCCCGACACATCACGCCGGATCCTGCATGGAGGTGATCATGTCCCCCGACACATCACGCCGGATCCTGCATGGAGGTGATCATGTCCCCCGATGCATCGTGCCGGATCCTGCATGGAGGTGATCATGTCCCCCGATGCATCGTGCTGGATCCGGCATGGAGGTGAACATGTCCCCCGGCGCATCGTGCCGGATCCTGCATGGAGGTGATCATGTCTCCCGACACATCACGCCGGATCCTGCATGGAGGTGATCATGTCTCCCGGCGCATCGTGCCGGATCCTGCATGGAGGTGATCATTTCTCCCGGTGCATCGGGCCTGATCCGGCAGCTCCAACATTATCAGTGTTCAGCTTTGAGGTCAGAGACGAATAATGAAAAATGACCAGAATTACAGGCGCATGTGTGATGGAGCCGCACAGCTGACCACTGTGTCCCTGACCAGTAGAGTCTAGCTTCCTCTATATAAGAATGCTAGTGGGCCAAAGGACCCGATAATGTATCTTCACTCCACCCCCATGACGCTGGGCAGAGGGATGCTATAGACACGGCTCACTACATCATGGCGCGGTCACGTGTCCAGCGTCATGACGTGGTTGCTAGGTAACGCTAGCCGCGCTTCTGGCATCAGAGTACTCCGATACCTTCCCAGTAAAGATCGGCTGAACACTGCAGGGATAAGATGACCGGGTAATACCGTGTGCGGCCATAGAAGTGAAATCTATAGCTGTTTTGAAACGGCTTATGGGTCCGATCTCCCGCAGCATTACAATAAAGGGGCTAATTAGTGATAAACAACCCCCAGGTAGGGGGAGGATCCGGATGCTGTATTACTATTGGCTACTGGGAGTTTGACCCCTTTACATGGGCGGGAGCTCAGGGAACATAAATTCCTGACTTGAACACGGCATGAACTATTAGCCACCAGCCTACCATTCGGGCTGGTGTTGCTGCCTTTTGTTGTTTTGGTTCCTGTCTGGGATTTTTTGGGGGTGTGAATGCTGTTCTGAACTATCATCAGCTACACTATATCGATCCCTTTCCTATACTAAAAAAGATTTTTTGAAAAAGCTTCTAACAGTGCCTTATTACATCGGTTATGTAGTTACGCTGTGGTACGTGGGTTCCTGATGAAACAGTCTATTCACGGTATAAACGCGCTGAACCCTGAATTCGATGCTCTACCACTAAGGATCCCTGAATCCAATATTGTATTTGTAAATTTGTAATTGTTCCCAAGAATAGGTCCTGGGTTGGTGTATACCCGAGAGACCTGCACTCTGTAGCTGGACGGTCTGCCTGGAACAGATCTTTTCATTATTGAGTTTGATCCATATAGAAATGTTGGATCGCAGGAACTATAGGTGGAGGGTACAAGCCGGTTCCCCATCTAGCTAGAGGACTTATTCGGGTCCGGAGACTATTTGTTGGAACACTGACATAATATTCCTCCTCTTTAAGGGGTTACATATCTGGTCCCCTACATCGAAGCCCCAGTGATATTAAGGTGTTTTGGAAAATTATATACCTTCTGGTATTTTTTTATGTATGTGTGTGTTACAGGTCAGGCTTGTACAAAGTCTTATTTATTAAAGGTTATGTTTTAAGAGTAGACAAGAATCCTCACAGTGAAGAATACTTATGTACACCTACCCTGTTTCCCTGAAAATAAGACATAGCATGAAATTAAGACATAGCATGATTTTCCAGAATTTGAGGATGAAAAATGATTTTTCAGGCTTTTTGAGGATGCTTGAAATATAAGCCCTACTCCCAAATTAAGCCCTGCTAACAGTTAATTAAAAAGGTCTATTTAAATAGTGTCCAGGCAGCTATACATGTAAAAAAGTTAAACCTTTTTGAACAAAAATTAATATAAGACACTGTCTTATTTTCGGGGAAACACTGTAGTTGATTTTGCTGCCTCAGTGAATTTACTATTGTAGCAGGTACCAGTGAATGCGGAAAATAAATGTGATACCTTAAAAAACGCGAGCTGTAATGGATTAATAGATTAAGGCCTCCTTCCCACGAACAGATTTACGCCGCGTAAATCCGCGGCAAAAATCCGCTGCGCTGCCCCATGCTATTAGGTTCTATTGAACCTAATAGCACAATGCACACGATGCGTAATTCCACCGCGGAATTACGCACCGTGAAATCTCCCGTTCTCACCTGCAGCATGCTCTATTTGCCGCGGGTGTACGCGCTGACGGCTTCCATTGCAGTCAATGGAAGCCGTCCGTTCACGCTATCTTCCGCTGGTTGCAGCGGAAGATAGCGTGAACGGACGGCTAGATAGAGTTGAAAAAACGCTTCCCCGCCTACCGCCGCGCGTCACATGACGCGGCCGGCACGTCATGTGACGCGGTGGGCGTGTCACATGACGCGACGGCGGTGGGCGGGGAAGCGTCTTCACGCTATCTTCCGCTGGTAAGTATGGGGTCTCTGGGGGGCGCCGTGACGGGCTTCACCGCGGAATATTACGCGGCGGAGCCCTTCACGCTCGTGGGAAGGAGGCCTAAACATATTAGTCCCACTGGGTTTAAATGAAAGTCTTGAAAACCTCCATGATTAATTAGGCTTTATATATGCTAGAAAATGTCACCACAATGTATCATGTAATTCCTATTCACTACAGAGGTGCGTACGGCCCGTTATATGCAGGCGATTCATGCATCACATTTCACTCTCCCTCTTGTTTCTATATATAAAGAACAATATATAAGCAACTGAATCGATCAGACCATTTTTTATTGTATTACCGAGGCGCTCACAATCCACTATATACAGACAATCCATGAAACTAACTTTAATTTAATACATTTATAGATATTTTTGAAGTACATGCCATTATTAACTTAAATTACAAATGGTTTAAAAATTAAAAATAGAGTAACAGGGTATTTGAGCCAACCACCCGTTTTCAAGTGATGCATTTGCTGCTGGTTCCGCTGTCCAGCTAGCATGTATTCCTTACTTCCAACCCTACCGGCTGATTACCACACTCTTCCAATGTATTCAGAGCCCTTTGTCTTGTACATCTCTAGATACATTCTTACTACTTATAGGACCGCTGCTCGTTAGTCTCCCTGCACCCAACTGCACATGTGCACTCCTTACAAAAACATTTCCCGCCATTACCGCTGGAAATTTATTTCCCCCTCCCAGCGATCCAGTCCGCACCAATCACTTTTCTTTCTAATAGTCCAGTAAGCCTAACTTCCCCATTTCATTTTCCTTGCTATTGGCACAACACTCTTTCCAGCCGTTAGCGCCTCCTCCAGCTGCACTACCCACATCCCTCCCTTTCTTGCCACTCCAGCAATTAGCACTGCACCTACTATCCCTCCGTCCCCAATCTCTCCCTCATCTCTCCCCATCGGCACTTCAATCACCTTTCCCCCTTTCAATTCAGCAGCGCTACCTACTAGCATAAACATATTTACTCTTACTGTTTCTAGCTGTTAATCTGCTCCAACGCTGCGCCCCTTCCCATTGTAGTTTTATACCCCTTAGGCCCCCTGCACACGGGCGGAAATTCGGCGGTGGGATCTGCTGCAGAATTTCCGCCCGTGGCCGCTGCCATAGGATTGCATTAGAAAACACAATCCTATGTAGACTGCCGCGATTTGTCCCGGTGAAATCCCACGCGGAAAACAAAACGCAGCATGTTCTATTTCTGTGCGGGGCTCGCAGTGGTCCGTACAGAAATGTCAGTGGTGAGGGACCGGCTCCTCTTGTAGTAGACATGATGATTAGTTAGCGTAAAATGTCTACTGATTTGTAATAAACTAGAAGTATTACGCAGCTGTAGTGATTTAACTCTATAGAGGCTAATGACTGCATAATTTCATTATGGTAATTGCTGGACAATGTCATGGTGAAAGATGTGTGTTTTATAACTTCAGTCTAATATAAAGCTCTACTACATAAGGAAAAAGTTAAATCACAATACTATATGTATTACTTGTATTTATCTTGGATGTTTCCCCAGCCCTACGCTCACATTGCAACTTCTTAAACAAAGACTGCCACGTACACTGAGACCGCATGCTGAGAGGACAAAGTCCACACTACACTGGACTTGAGAGAAGGTGGGCAGGGAGGCGGGGAATTCTATATGACCCAGCGAATAAGAATATGTATATGTTACTGATGTAATCTGTTGCATGCCCATAAAGGGCAGGTATTATGTGTTTCAATAAATTAGGGCTCTGGGGATTATAACTCCAAAAGAGCTGTTTGAGATTCAATGCTGATGACTTGTGTCCGATTGGTTTCTTTCATTATGTGTGCACACTATACAATTAGGAAGCTACACAATACCCTGAAACCTGCTGGAGGAAAATATGATCCAGTTCACTCTCTGCGCTTGCGCCAGCTGGGCGGCAGCCAGCACACAGCACAGAGAGAAGACGCCGGGAGCAGGTGAGCCACAGGCCTCTGCAGGGGCATGGGACCGCCCCTCCAGCTAGTTATGACATAATCTATGGTCCTGCTGCTACTACTGTCTGTCCCCATGTGTACAGAGGAGCACCTGCCCCCAGGAAGATATGAGTTATCTGCTGGAGAGGATGGACCAGGCAGGAGAGGAAGGACTGTTTAGCTGCAGTATGCATGGCTCCAGAGTTCTCCCGATGACCTTTCAGCATACTGTCAGATTATGTAGGCAGCGGTCAGGGCTCTCTGGATCTATCAGACCCCCCTGCCCCTGGACAATAGAGAGAAGATGCTATAAAACAATATTTTATCTTGCTGAAAACTGTCTTATATTTAGAAAAAAAATACAGTAATGGGATTCATTTTTAACAGCAATAGTAATTGCTTATGAAAATTTGAGTTGTAATGGGGCGGTGGCAAATGGTTCTATCCCACCACTGGGTCTCACTCCCGCTTATCCAATGAAGCAGTAAAGAGTTAACAAACATCTACCATAGTATCACAGGGTGGGGGTGCTGCATAGGGAGATACCCTGACTTCTCCCCTTGGTCTCCTGCTCTAACATGCAGGAGACAGGGGAAGAGCCAGATGATCTTCCATCCTCCACATCCTTTGATACTGTGAGTATAGATTTGTTAACTCTTTGCTGCTTGGACAAAATTTGGGACCAGAAGTGGTGGGTGGTAGATTACTAGCACTTGTTCTTCTCTATCAATCATCCAGTCTGCCAATAGCTCAGCATTCCATGCTAGGCAGTGAACGCTACATCACTACGATGCTCCAAAACAGGAAGAAGAGATCCGGCCGGTCGGAGGTGAGGTGACTCGGGGACTGAGTGATGATTGTTGCGTGTAAATGGGCGTCTAAATAGGTTTAGCACTGTCATTTTAGCAAACCCTCCTTCCTCTACTCATGCGCTATACACACTACTAGTACATTTACCAAATCACACTAACTGTATAAATTAATAGATACAGCGATTCTTCACAAACCCCCCAGGCACATAATCGGTTCGATACTTTGTTACTTTTACTCTTCACTAAAGATATGTACTTTTTATGCATCTTTTCTTCTTTCTCTCATTATTTACTCTATTTGTTCTCCTATCTTATTATTGTAGCACTTTACCCATCCATTTCTAAGGAAGGGGCTATGTGCCCAAAATGTGTTAATACTGGATGTTTCAAACATGTTCTTGGTGAAAAGAGTTGCACCTTAAGTCCACGAATATTAGTCACATGGAAACATTTTCCAGTTTCGGTATAAACTATCAGACTTTATACTCTGTATGCAGGATTGAAAACTTGTGATGCACAACCCAATAACACCAACCACCTATGCCTTTCAAACTCAGTTGAGCTCTTAAGAGTAGCTTGTCAGATTTCAAGTGAGCCAACAGTTTTATACGTACGTTTCTGGGAAAAACAATTCCCGCAATCTAGACATAAAATGGCTTCTCTACTGTGTGAGTTCTCTGATGTGTAACAAGGACTGATTTGTGAGCAAAACATTTCCCGCAATCTGAACAAGAAAATGGCTTCTCTCCTGTGTGAATTCTCTGATGTGTAATAAGATTTGATGTCTCTGCAAAACATTTCCCACATTCTGAACAAGAAAACGGCTTCTCTCCTGTGTGACGTCTCTGATGTTTAACAAGGTCCGATTTTGCTGCAAAACATTTCCCACATTCTGAACATACAAATGGCTTCTCCCCTGTGTGACGTTTCTGATGAATAACAAGATGGGATTTCTCTCGAAAACATTTCCCACATTCTGAACATGAAAATGTCTTCTCTCCTGTTTGACGTTTCTGATGTCTAACAAGGGATGATTTCTGAGTAAAACATTTCCCACACTCTGGACAAGAATATGGCTTCTCTCCTGTGTGATGTCTCTGATGTCTAACAAGGGCCGATTTATGAGTAAAACATTTCCTACAATCTAAACATGAATACGGATTCTCCCTTCTGTCAGCTCTCTGGTGTTCTTCCTTTCTGTAACATTTATTCCTCTTATCAGTCTGTGATGAATCAGAAGATGGGACCTGTATGAGAGAATCAGATGATGGATCTTTACTGTGAAGGGTTGAGGGGATACTGGTAGATTCTTCATATGTATCTTGTGTGATACCACAATCCTTTGCTTTACAGTCTGCAGATATCAGACGTCCCTCTGAGCTCCCGGTACCGTCATCTGTCAAGAATAAAGTTGATTATTCTTCAATACTACAAACCTTAAAAAGGATTCTGATATTTTATAACATTTCTATACAAATAACAAGTCATGTAGAAAAAGGTAATCATCATCTAAGGGTGCTTTTACACAGACTGACAGTCGCTAGAGTAAATCACTCAAAAGAGCCATTACGGATGAATGTTGGCCTATGTAAACACCAATCCTGACAGAGCAAGTGAGGGAGGATCATTCACTTATAGAAGGCGCCTGGTTTGCAGCTCACTTAAACACCAAGTGATTGTCAGTGCAGAAAACATCACCAAAAACGGCAGATGTGGATCGAGACATACAATTAACTAATTCTGGTTTTCATCAATAACATGGGAGTCCGGGGGAATCTGGAAAAAGCTTATGAAAAGTAATTTTCAGCAGAGTCCTCCACAAGCCCCGGGTTCCTGTCCCCAGTAGATATGGAGCCCAAGCTACAGGAATAGTATATTCCATACAGATGGAGTTCGGCCATTTCTGCACCAACATTAGTTTCTCTTTTTCCATAAAGAACTGACAGAAAATCTCCCATGAAGCCGGATGTCAGTAACACACGGTGTGCAGCAAATATAGAACTGCTCATCTATAAAACAGCTTGGTACATACAGTAATTCTATATGTTGTAACGTCAGACCAGGACTAGGCCGGGGCAGGGAGGCATGTGCCACCTGGGTTCCCCCACACAGGTTTACATCCACCTAGTTTGCCCCGCTCACAAAGATTTGGCGGCTCCTGCCACTCCTATGGCTCACAATCTTACAGTACTGCCGCTCTCTCATAGGCTGACAGAGTGACCTCACGCCTCCCTTTTCCCTGGCTCCAGCATTCACTGTAGTCTGAGTGACCGCACCGGGGGAAAGAAGTGAGGTCCTGTGAGAGAGGATGGGGGCTGTTTGCAGGACATTGTAGGATGATAGGGGTCTGTTTTGGGGACAGCGGAGGATGATGGCGGCTGTTTGGGAGACAGCGAAGGGGAAAAGAAACTAGATTATGCTGTGAGCCTGTAGAGAGGGTTTGCACAATGGAGAATAATGGGAGCAATAGACGATGATGGGGGCAAATGGATCATGATGGGGGCTGTTCAGGGACAATGATGATGATGGGAGCTGTTTGGAGGACAGTGAAGAATGATATACGCTGCTTACAAGACAGCTTATATCATGGATAATGATGCGGGCTGTGTTAGGGAGCAGTAGAGGGTGCTGAAGGCTATTTGGAGGATATAGAGAATGTTTCCAGGATGATGGGGGATATAAGAGGATGATGGAGCCGCTTGGAGATTGCCATGATATGGAATGATATCTTTTAATGTTTAAAGTTTGCTCGGGGGACCATAGAACTCTAGTTATGCCACTGATTGGGGACAGAGAGGAAGGTCACAATACTAATTGAGACCACAAAGTGCGAGTCACATTATTAACTGGGGCCACAGCAGGGGGCACTGTTACTTAGTGAGACCACAGTGGGCATATTATTTGGGGGGGGTGGGGGGCGGAAAAAGTTCATTAGTGGTCACAGCAGCATGATGGGGAGAGAGAACTGAAGCAAGTTTTGGCTAGAAGAAATCTAAGTGGCACTCTGGAAGAAAATATTATATTTACCCCCATGGGGTGGGGGAAACATTCTGAGTTTTGCTCTGAGGCCCCATGGGTTCTATGGGAAAAAGTAGCTGCCTGAATGGGATCTTCATGATCATCAGCACCTCGGTGTCTTCCTCCTAAGTCTCTGGTGAGCGACATCCTTGACACTCCAGCACTAGACTTACATCCTCTAAAGAATCCTCTGTGTTTAGGGTCTATGTCTCCACATTCTGGATTCTGTTATCTGTGTGTGTGTGTGTATATATATATATATATATATATATATATATATGCCTTTGTCTCCATCTTCGGTATTGTGTTAGCACACAGCAGCTTTATATAGGAGTCTAATAGGAATTAATAGTTCCTCGAAATCCTTTTACATGTCCTGATTGTCAGGTGCGAACATTTGTACACCTGAAAGGGACAGTCCTGAGCAGACATACTGGTGAACGCTCACTTATCAGCTGGTCGATGATTTTCTGCTTTACATGTCTCCATGTTACCGATGAGATGACCAGCCGGCCTATGTGCATCAGCGGTCAGACTAAAGATCATTCATTCCCATAGCAGCGATTCTTGGCCCGTGTAAAACAAAAAGTAAACCAGCAGCGACCGACCTGCCTACTGATCAGCGGTAGTTGCATCAGATCAAGAGTTGGTCAGTGTAAAAGGACCCGCAGTCCCAGGACTGGAAAACCATTTCTCCCTCATCAGTATAGATATCATATAATGAATAGTAGTTCCCGCTCACATAGGGGTGTTTCATGTCCGTGCAATAAATGCCCATCCTGTGTTATCTCCTATAACGGTATCACATGTCATCCATATTTAGTTTGTACTCCGGCTGAATGGGGGAATATCCAGCGGAAACTGACAGCTCCCAGAGCTTATAAGTCTACATAACTATCAGCAGCCGCTGACCGAGGAGAATCAGTGACTCTTCTCTGCTGTATGTAGTCGTTACTACTCACCTGGGCGGTTACCTGTAGGAATCTCCTCTTTATACCGCTGATTGCCCCTCACATTTGTCTCTGTAGTATTAGTATCGGTCAGATCTTCATCCTGATACAAAAGCTGTGAGACAAATATTGTAAAAGTCAGCAGACGGTTGGAGAAGTCGTGTGGAAGGTTTTACATGACCTGAAAAGATCATTAATCATCATGCCGACCAAAAAGGACCTGACAGCAGCAGTTATCAGTCATGTCAAAGTGGGTGCACTTTTTAGGCTACAATTGTTTCTTAACGGGATTCTGTCACCGTGTTCATGAAGTTTGGCTAGGAGTTGAGCTCTGAGTCACGGAGGGGGCCGTTCTGACTTTTCCCTCCCGAATCATACAGACTGAGAGCGCTCTCCCGTTTGTATAGAGGAGGAGAGCCGCACATGATGAGATCGCAGGGAGCCATGTGGGTATCGTGGCAGCCGGGGGCCTTCTGAAAGGCCCTAGGGCTATCTTAGGAGAATGCCTGTGGGGTGGCTTGATAGACTGCTTGCCCAATCGCAGTATGATGTAATGCTATGGTGATCAAAGTATCGCAAGTTGCTGTCCCCTCTGGGGACTAAAAAAAAAAAAAAGAGTTAAAATAACATCAATAAGGTTTTACTAACTATTTAAAAAAAAAAAAAAAGTATTAAAAAGTTAAAAAAATAACCCTTCTGCAATTATTGTAACATAAGAATCTAAATTATAAAATGTAAAAGACCGTTCTATCAAAATAGTGCATTATTTACCCCACATGATGAACGTCACCAGAGGAAAAAAATAAAGAATGCCAGAAATGCAGTTTTTTTTTGGTCACTCTGTCTCCAAGAAAAAAAATGCAACAAAAAGCGATGAAAAAGTTGTATGTATTTCAAAATGGTAGCAACGTAGTAATCGTACTGACCCATAAAATAAAGTTATGTTATTTTTGTTGCAGTTTGTGTGCCACAGAAACAAGACGCATTGAAAGATAGCGGAATTTAATTTTTTTTTTTCATTTTACTCCATTTAGAATTTTTTTAACGTTTTTCAGTACATCATATGGTACATTAAATAATAACATTGAAAAATGCAACTCATCCTGCAAAAGCAAGCCCTCAAACGGCGACATCGAAGGATAAATAAAGGACTTACGATTTTTAAAAGGGGGGAGGAAAAACCAAAGACAGGGAAAAAAAGGCCATGTCCTTAAGGGGTTAACTGCACTAACAATTATCCCAGATTTACCTCCAGATGTCTTAGTTATCGGACAAGTAATTGGAGTTATGTTTCTATACGGACACGGTTCCTAATAATTAAGATTCACAGGTCTAACAGTTATGCTTATCTGAATGGGCAGGGAAATACACGTCACCATTACAGACTGAATAGGAAACCACTAAGTAACTCTGACAAGGAGAAGGACTTGGGGATTGTAGGTAACTGTAAACTTAATTGGAGCAGCTATTGTCAAGCAGCTGCTGCCAAGGCAAATAGGATCAAAAGAGGTCTTGGGGCGCATGACCTGAACATAGTTATTCCTCTTTACAGGTCACTGGTCAGACCACACATGGTGTAAGTCTTACCGGCGCTGGATTGGAACCCAGATGTAGTAGCCAAGCCAGACTGGAGAGTAATCCGGAGGAAGCTAGGTCGTTAGCAGGTGGTCATGGTGCAGTACAGAGGATTAGGCAGGAAGCATAGTTAAATGGAAGCAAAGGTCAGCAGCAGTTATTTGTATGCAGTACAATGGGATGAGATGAAAGCCTAGTCAAATGGAAGCCAAGGTCCGCAGCAGTAGGTATCAGTATGCAGTACAATGGGATGAGACGGAAGTGTAGTCAAATGGAACCCAAGGGCCGTAGCAGTAGATATCAGTACAATTGTAGATCAGGAGGAAGAGCACCTTGATCAAGGTGGCGGAACATAATGATCATGCACTAAAGGAGTGTCAGGGCTGGGCTTATATAGGGAGTATAATCAAGGACAGAGGCGGGGTCAGGACCAGGGGGCAGGAACTAGGTAGCTGGGTCCTGAATAGCCTAAAGGAGAGAGCTGCTAACTGGGAGGATGGCCCCCAGACATCCCAGGTGCTGGTTTCCCTGGCTATGTCTTGTGAAACTCCTTTGTGAGCCTCGGAGCATGCACATCTTTCTTTGGTTCCCAGAAGTTCTCCTTTGGCCCATACCTTTGCCACTTCACAAGGTACTGTATTTTACCTCTGTGAAGTTTGGAGTCTAGAATCTTCTCTACCACAAACTGGCCCTGAACTTCCACAGGCGGGGGAGGCGGTTGATCACGTCCCACAAAAGTGTTCTCATGAAAAGGCTTTAGTAAGGAAACACGAAAGACACAGTGAATCCTCAGGCTGCCCGGGAACTTCTGCCAGAATGCCATCTAGCAAATCCTTAGTGCAATTGGAAAAGGTCCCAAGAATCTTTGACTACGTTTGGGAGAGGGTACGTTCACCTTCAGGTTCTTGGAGGCTAACCACACATTTGTCCAACCTGGAAGGTAAGAGCTGCTTGCCAATGACGGTCAGAAGCCTTCATGTAGGTATTCTGGGCTTCCTGTAAGTTTTCTTTTAATTGCTTCCGAGTTTCAGCTAACACCGTCAGTCTATGGTTAACCGCTGGGAACACAGAGTTTATAGAGAGACCAGGAATAAAGACGGGATGTGTACCATAGTTGGAATAGAACAGGCTCTGGGTGGTAGAACGGTGTTGAGCATTGTTGTAGGTGAACTCTGCTGTTGACAAATAATCCACCCATTCATCCTGTAGATGGGAGATAAAGCAGCGGAGATATTGCTCCAAAGTCTGATTCGTTCTTTCTATCTGGCTGTTAGACTGTGGATGGAAGGCAGAGGAGAAATTTATGATAATACCTAGGACAGTGCAGAATTGTCTCCAAAACCTTCAGGTTAACTAGACCCCTGTCAGAGACCACATCAACCGGAATTCCTAGTAATCGAAATTCTTCCCGAATCATTAACTCGGCAGTGGGAATTTTTTCTATGGGGATGAAGTGAACCATCTTTGTAAATCAGTCCACAAACCACAAGGACAGTAGGCATTCCTTTTGAGGGGGGCAGATCTACTATAAAGTCCATGGATATAGATCCCCATGTCCTGGCTGGAACTGGAAGGGGCTGTAGAAAACCCAGCGGACGATCTCGTGCATCTAGTTCTGAGCACATACCTCGCAAGAGATGACATACTTCTTCACATCCCTCCTGCAGTCAGGCCACCAGAAGGAACAACGTAGAAGCTCTGGAGTTTTTTGACCCCCAGGTAACCTGCCATTTTGGAATCGTGCACTAATTTAAGGACTTCGAGTCTACCAGCCTCGGGAACATACAGTTGATGTTCTCACCTCCAAAGCCCTTCTATAAAGAAAAGCTTCACATCCTTAGAAGGATGACTCAAGAAGGGATCCTTTTCATATCCTCCCTTGAGCTTTGTTAGGAGGCCTTTGGAATGTAAGATGCCCAAAAAAGTTTTTGGGTACAGAACTGTCATCTACATTTGCTCTCTCTTCAGATTCTGCATATATATCCTGGACAATACATTTGCCTGGCCATTTCAGGAACTGGGGCGGTAGGAAAAAAAAAGGAAGAAGAGAGATAAACAAAGGACCATCGTGCTTGTCTCGCAGTTAACCTCTTGGCAGTGTAGAGGAATTCTAAATTTTTATGGTCAGTAAGAACTGTCACTGGATGATTGGCTCCTTCCAAGAAGTGTCTCCACTCGGTGAAAGCCACTTTGATGGCCAGATGCTCCTTGTTCCCAACATCGTAGTTTTTTTTGCAGGTGATAACGTGTAGGATAGAAATGCGCAAGGGTGTAGTTGCATCTTATCTCCCATTCACTGTGACAAAATGGCATCCACCTCCACAACAAAAGGCAACTCTGGGTTTGGGTGGAGCAGTATTGGTGCTGAAGTAAATAGAGAGTCTTTAGTTTTTCAGAAGCGGTTTATATGCCTCTGGGAATCAGGAAAATGTGTGCGCTTTCTTTGTGAGGGAGGTGATGGGAGAGATGACTTTTGAGAAGTCCTTGATAAACTTCCTGTAGAAATTCGCGAAACCAATCAGGCGCTGTACTTCCTTCAAATTTTTTGGAATGGGCCAATCCAGGAAGGCTTTAAATTTATTGGGATTGATAGGGGTCAATCATTATTAATCAATAACCTAACATAAGAAAGATAAGGAAACAGTGTAATAAATGTGACATTAGTTATTTGGTTATATAATGTTATGTATTATATGTAAAACATTCCGGAAGTTGCTAGTAGAATTTGGATATAGAATCATATGTAAAAAGGTATATTCAAGCGTTTATTTGAATATTGATTTTAAAATACTAAATGTATGACTAATTAGATTTTATTCAGTTATCTTACTGAATACCAACTTACCAACTTTGTGCTGACTTCCGAGTAGGTGGCTGAACCAGTTTTGTCTATGTGAAAATTAGAAACAATGTCCCCTCTTTTGATGTGCAAATTGCTGATGAACTTTGAAGATTACAGTTCTTCCCAAACAAGAAATGTAATTAACAAAACCTGTATTATCACACTGTAACTGTTTCCATGTCTACTTCAAACAGTTTTGTTGATACCTTTTGTTTAGAAAAGCTTGTTGATTTACAGTTGCCAAAAGTACTTTGTAACCAGGCATCAGGTAACATTTGGCTTGTTGATTTACAGTTGCCAAAAGTACTTTGTAACCAGGCATCAGGTAACATTTGGAAACGCCTTCTTTACAACTTGCATATAAACTAGCAATGTACAACAATAAACAGAATTCATTCTGATCACTAGACGGTCTTATGTGTAGTGGTTATTATGGTTCTCTATGAGTACTCTATATAATATTTCCTCTTAATTTGGATACAGGCAACATTCGCATTACGGTCTGCGTTCCAGACCCCCCAACAGTTTATTTGGCGCCCAACGTGGGGCAGAAGCTAACTCCTTACCTGCAGCCGATACCTGACGACACTACCTGCCGACCAGCCGGACCAGAGGCCACGGGACCCCAGATCTACAAAACACCGGTGTACGGTAAGCCCTTGACTTGCCACTCAAGCTCTGGGCTCTCCTGACTTCATTCAGTCCTCGTGTCGACAGGGGGTGAGTTGCTGTATGTTATATAAGACGCTTCTGCCTATTATTTACGGTGTTCTTAGTAACCGTGCTAGACGGAAGAACCCTTGTGTGTATATTGCCATGTTGCCTGTAGTAATTGTTGAAATCTGTACGTTGATAGTCTGTGTCATGTTAGCCATAATTTGCTTTTACTGAGTCTGTTATAATATCACCAGAAATCCCCTAAACCCCCCTTAAGGAGTCCGTAAAACTATTCCAGGACCAGGGACCAGGGGTCCTTAGTTTACTAGGTGATATCAGGTCCTGTTTACTTAGTGATGAATAGTGGGAAATAAATATCCTGCCAGTTTCGGACTTGGCAGAAGGGACCGCCAGATTTATCTGAGGAAAGCCGTATGCATCCTCAATGCTGTGTTACAGTGGTAAATCAAGAGGTAAGTCCATAAGAGAAAGGGAAGGGGGAGACGATTGCAGAGTATAAAATATAGAAAGATAGGACTTAGAAAAGCGGGAACCTTTAACTATGAGTTCTGGTAACAGTACGGGAAAAAGCATATGACAGATATCAGAGACGCCGGTTTAGATAAAGGAACAGACAATATGGGAAATGTACAGGGCAAGTAGTATGCCTATATGGAAATCAGCTAGAGAAATAGTAAAAGACTGCACAGAAAATAGTGAAACACAATTGTTTTATGTGTGTGAAAGAATACAAAACAATAAGCCTCTTGGTGTACATAAGCCGCCAGCCATTGTCCATACTGCTGGTAAAGAGGAGAAGGTGTGAAAGATAGCTAAAGAAATTGGCAAATGAATATTGGTCCCCATCCCACTTATTAGGGTCCCAATCAACTACAGTATGATCCTTTTATAGTGTCTTACTCTCTTTAAAGCGTAATTTGAACTAAGTCTTGCTCCTTGCAGCAATACATAAATGGCGCTGTGAACAGGATTACGCAGAGAGTAATACACTAGTTTGTTTTAAAGGAAAATTTTGATAAACTGATAGTTGAAGAATTTCTTGTGATAATCGGGCTTAGTGTGAAAATGTCGCCTTTTAAGAAAATCCGCAATAGTACGAAAATGTCGGTAGCTAAGAACAAAGAAGTGTCCGATGAATTGTTAAAGGAGATGTCCCGAGGCAGCAAGTGGGGTTATACACTTCTGTATGGCCATAATAATGCACTTTGTAATATACATTGTGCATTAATTATGAGCCATACAGAAGTTATAAAAAGTTTTTTACTTACCTGCTCCGTTGCTAGCGTCCTCGTCTCCATGGTGCCGACTAATTTTTGGCCTCCGATGGCCAAATTAGCCGCGCTTGCGCAGTCCGGGTCTTCTGCTTTCTTCTATGGAGCCTTTCGTGCAGGATGCCGGCTCCGTGTAGCTCCGCCCCGTCACGTGCCGATTCCAGCCAATCAGGAGGCTGGAATCGGCAGTGGACCGCACAGAAGAGCTGCGGTCCACGAAGATAGAGGATCCCGGCGGCCATCTTCAGCGGTAAGTATTGAAGTCACCGGACCGCCGGGATTCAGGTAAGCGCTGTGCGGGTGGTTTTTTTAACCCCTGCATCGGGGTTGTCTCGCGCCGAACGGGGGGGGGGGTTTAAAAAAAAAAAAACCCATTTCGGCGCGGGACATCTCCTTTAATTATGCCAGGGTGGAATAAAGCCCCCTATAATATATTGGCCGCTGAGTGGTCGCAGTGTGGTGAATATCAGTATGTGGGTAGAAATGGGCATAAGTTGTATTGTGTTTGTCATTGGGTAGCCTA